>NC_143567.1:40260000-40416875 GCF_054136105.1 Typopeltis vanoorti | reverse complement strand
TAACTATTAGTACTCCTCCTCT
This sequence comes from Typopeltis vanoorti, assembly GCF_054136105.1. NCBI lineage: Eukaryota > Metazoa > Arthropoda > Arachnida > Uropygi > Thelyphonidae > Typopeltis > Typopeltis vanoorti. The sequence goes on along the minus strand of NC_143567.1, from coordinate 40,416,853 downwards.
AAGTGAAGACATGGAACGAATGATGTTCCATTTACCTAGCACCTGTTTAAAACGGTTGTGCAGCTGTGTCCAGTTCAGTGTGTTATATATTGTGCTGTTGCCAAGGTATACACCCAAGTATCTTAGTCCTTCACTTGACCACTTACATTCGATCGGAGAATCATTTCTCTCCTTCCATCTGCCTGACCACAAGCCAGTAGTTTTTGAAGAATTTAATTTGGCCCCTGAGGCTTGTGAATATAGTCTGTGTGCTTCCTAGGTTACTGCCATTTCTTCTTCATTTCGGATTATTACAGTGACGTCATCGGCATATGCTGATAGGGTTATTTTTTGATGTGAACCTGTTATGCTGGTTCGTTTGGAGATGATGGTGTCGTGTACTCTTTTTAAGAAGGATTCTATGGTCAGTGTGTATGACTGTCCAGAGAGAGGACATCCTTGCTTGATCCCTCGAGAGTATGATAAAGTGCGTGTGAGCCTGTTATTGATTTTTAAACAGAAGTGTGCATCTCTGTATAGCAATTGCACTGTTTCAATGATGAGAGGACCATAGCCGAATGCCTTTAGAACTTCATGAAGGTACTCGTGTTCTATCCTGTCGAAAGACTTTTCCTGATCAAGGCTGACGAGTGCTAGATTTTCATGTTGGCTGTTCGCGATGTGGATGAGATCTCTCATTAAATGGAGGTTTTCATGTATTGATCATCCTGGGATAGAGTACGTTTGGTGTTGGCCAATAACTTTAGGCAGTGTTGGCTTTATTCGGTTTGCTATAACTTTGGAAATGATTTTGCAATCGGTATTAATTAGGGAGAGTGGGTGCCAGTTTTGGATATCTGTGTGGTCTCCCTTCTTTGGTATCAGTCATGCTACTGAGGTCATGATGGATTGTGGGAGCCCATCGAGGTAGGCTTCTTGCACTGTTTTGAGGAAAAGTGGTCCGAGTTGATTCCAGAAGACTTGGAAAAACTCTGTAGTGAGACCATCAAGGCAGGGAGAATTGTTCTTTGGCAAGGATGTGCATGCAGTTTTCAGTTCATTCAGCGTGATTTTGTTTTCTAAGTGGTTCCGATCTGTTGCAGAGATTTTTTTTTGTTATTTTCAGTATTTTGTGAATGGCATGTTGGGATGTTCCTGTAGAGCTGTATGCATTATTGTAGTATTGCAAGATTTCAGAAGTGATTTCAGTTCGATCTTCTGTGATGCAGCCATCTTGAAGTCTGATTGCAGAGATGGAGTATGCGATTACAAATACTTGATTATAAATACTGTACGGATAGCGTGGAATTGATATGCATACAGTATGAGGGATTTAGGTTTAAAAACATGCTTGACTAAATCATTTAAACAGATATTTTAAGAATGACGATAATTAATTACAGTTATGGACAAATATACATATCGTAGAATAGAGAACACTGTTCGCATTTAATATTTTTAATCTACTGTTAGTTAAAGTTCGCAAGGCAACTAATACCGTTTTGCGAGTATCTTGGGTGTTAACTGCGTGTATTCATAGCTGTTTGTATGTTTCATGAGGGGGAGGGGATACCACTTTCAGATGAAATAGTATTTTCACCTTCATACGAGATAATGTAATCATTTAAAAGTTCCTATAAAGGTCTTTAACCATACCCTCGCATCCTGGATAGACATCGAGTTATGTTTATCCAAAAATAATAAGACAAGTTCTACTTTTCCACTTGTCACGTGACAGTATTTTAGATACGAATAAAGAATAAATCATACGGTTCGATAATGTAAAAAGGGAAGTTAAACAGGGAGATGCCACATCATCTAAATTATTTACAACAGCCCTGGAAAAAATATTTAAAAACCTTGATTGGAAAAATGAATTGGGGTGAATGGGAAAGAACTACCTCACGTACCATTCGCTGTTGACATTATTCTTTTGGGAAATTCTGCAGCATTTCGACAGATGATCAATGAATTGAATGCAGAAAGCAAAAAGAAAGGATTAAATATCATCATCTACATAGATGATGATGGAAGAGAGAAAAAGAAGGAGAACATTTGTGGGATCGTAAAGAACCTATCAGCCATCGGTGGTCCAAGCGTATCGTTTAGTCGCAGACCTCTGGATTCGATTCTGCCCAATTGGTTCCGAATGCCTCATCACACTTCGATGCTTATAATGGACCAAAGAGATGCAGGCAATTATGTCGGCCCAAGGAGGCCGAATAGGTTACTGGGTAGGTGGTCGTAATTTGTGACTCAGAAGTGTATCTTTATAAAATGTCTGAAATTTTATAAAAATATTTCATTGTCTTATTTTTTTTTTGAAAATCCAAGGACCTCATTGCTTTCTTACATTAAAGCGTAGGATGTAACGAACTGCTGCATTGGAATTAGTACATTCATCTGTTAGTTGTATTTTTCATAGCAATGTCTTCGATAAACAGTTTGGACGTAATTGGTGCACTAGGATCGAGGGTGCGACATGCTGATTATTCCTATTACGAAAGGTATCCTTAAGGATGAGAAATATTGCATAATTCGTCGACTGGAACTATGAAAGAGAATTACTTTCTTCGCAGTAGAAATAATTATCAGCAATTTAATGTGTTTTAGAAGCTGAACTATGAAATCGTAAACTGCTTAAGCAGACATTTTGATCATTTGATTTATAACTGATTCGTTCTGTATTAGACTGGAGTATCCCAATGGTAAATGGATTATCTTCTTAAATTAAAATATACTGGGAGTGGATTAATTAAGGGAAAAAGATAATAAGGGCATTTACCCTTGAGATGACATTATTCACGTTACAAGTTTGCATTACTCAAGCTGAGAAGTTTAATAACTAATGAAAATTTTAATATATATTTAAATTTCTTATTTATTTATTTGTGTAGCTCAGTGGATGTGGCGTTTGCACACCACGGCGCTTGGCCGCACGAAGGAAAACTTGGTTTCGAGTCTAGTCGGCGACTAGAGGAAATTTTTCTAAGCCTTTTTTCGACCGGTTCACGAGTTAGTCGATCTCTGGAACGGGCAAGCGGGTTTTTCCTCCCTGAAACTCGGGTTTTTCGTCCCGTAAACTCAAGAAAATCGACCGTAGAACCCACATTATTTCAGACATTAAATATATTGTATTAGTGTTAGGGACCACGAGATGGCGGCACATTTGAGCCGTCTCTCTTCGCTGTGTACCGTTTAATTAGTGATAGCCTTGGGCCATCTATCTCCGATTGGTACCAGTGGAGATTGAACTGCCTAGTCGGTCTCCAAAAGTTAGATAGGGCTAAATGGCCTCGCCTACTCCCCGTATACGGGAATAAAAAGGCGTTAGATGATTTTTATTTATTTATTTATTTATTTTTTTTATTTAGTATATTTAAGTGCTGTAACTAAAGCACTGAAATGTGATATATGGGTTTGGATTTTTTTTTTAAATCTTGGATGAGATGTAATTTCTCAGTTTGCATCCTTGAAGCATATCTGAGGATGACACCAGTTAGTTATTATTTATTGGTTTGTTTGCTGTGTTGGGAAGCTACGAAATCAAACCTATGTTTAATAGGTTTGATTTCCATTACTGCAGTTGATTGTGAAATTCGCGCACGCCACGCACACACACACATGCACAATAACTTGGAATTCTTTGATGCATCGCTGAACTGGAAGCCTGAACGAATACATTGTGTTTCATTAAGTTTGTATGGTATTTTGGGTGTGTGTTTCTTGTTCATAGTATGTCCTTAGAGCTCTTTTCAGGCTATTGTAGTTTGTAAGGTTTCTATATCCAAATTTATTATTTTAACCTAATTATCCAAAAGGTAATTTGTTTATCATGTCTGGGATGTAGGAGTTTCGTGTGGCCTTTCCGTAGTGATTATTGTATTTATTTGTGATATAATTAGTTGTCTTGCTATGCGATATGTGTTTTGACTGTCCTGTAGTTGGCATCGAAATAATGTTTTATCAAAGCTGCATAGTTACATAAATGTTTTGCTGTCAGTATTTTGTGTTCTGACATTGCAATGTTTATAAAGTCGTTATTGTCTCTTTGTTCCCAAAAGCTCAGTTTTATCATTCGTACTGTACCAACATTAATCTATTTAATTTGTAGGGTGCACAGAAAGCATACGTTGTTATAGCGTATCTTAGTATATTTTGGCATAGTGCTTTGTATATTATTGCTTTTTAGGCGTGTAGGAACTATGTCTTTTAACCTGTAGAGTTTGCCACTTATTGTTCGGAGTTTGTTGTGTAGATGGTTTATGTGGCTATTCCAGTTCATATCTGCATCGAAGTAAATTCCAAGGTATCGTATTGTTTCAACCTGAGTGATTGTGGTGGTTTTGCTGTTCTGTGTGTTTTTTATGTTGGAGAGTGGATGTTGGATGGTTATATATTTGTTATCAACTGGTCGAGTCAGTGGATTTCTGAATATCATCAATTTTGTCTTTTCTGAGTTTACGTGTATGGAGTTTTTCGTGAGCCAGTCTATGATCAGATTTATATCATGTTGCATATTTGTTTGGGCTATGCTTGGGTTATTATGGATGGATATTATTGCTGTAGCGTCTGCATATTGGAAGATCTTATCTTTGAGAGGTAGCTAATTAATATCGTGAGTGTAAATGTTGATTAGATTTGGGGAGAGTACCGCTCCCTGTGGCACACCGCAGGTTACTGGTAGTGCCCGATACGTATGACGTGCTTTCTAATTTGAAGGCTTTCTATTCTGAATAAAAGTGGTGCAAGGACGGATCCTTGTGGTACACTACTGGTTACCTTAAATCTTGAAAACTCACATCCACCGTATACCACTTTTTGATATCTGTCAGTTATTGAGTCAGCCATCGCAATATCCACGCAAATATTTTACACTCCCAACGGATGTTCTCCAATTTATACAGCAGTCCGTCATGCTCTAATCTGTCTGAAACTTTAGAAAGGTATCATAATGTACCATTTCCCTTGTCTAGCTCAATGGTAACATTATTATAAAATGCGGGAAGTTATTAAACATGATCTGTGCTTAGTAAATCCATGCTATTCATGCAAAATAGAGATTCTCTGTCAAACCATTTTTGAATGCCAGCTCTAACCAATTTTTCCAAAATCTTCGCCACCATTCCTGAGATACTAATTGGTCGATAGTTGGATAGATCGGTCTTTGCGCCACCACCACACTTGTGGAATGGAATTCTGGGATACAAATTATATAGATTGGTTAAAGGAATAGTCAAATCATCTGAACACTCTTAACATCCATGCTGATATCCCATGAGGTGCTATCTCACTTTACGGCCTACCGCACTTTACTCTCCAGTGGAACTGGCTCCTACGTATAATCCTGCTCTTCAAATTTCTCAGTAATATTGAAGTCTTTTCTATAAAGGGCTTCTGTATACTCTTTCCATCTTTCTTTGATGTCTGCAGCTTCTGTAAGATATCCTTTGTGTTTATTTTTCAATATTGTCACCTTGGCGCTAAATTTCACTGTCAGCTCCCTGGTCTTTTTGAAAAGATCTCTTGTTTTTCCTTTCTTGTTTTGGTCTTCTGTTTGTTGGCATTCCAAGTTAAAGTATTTTTCCTGGTCTCTTCTGGCTTATCGTAGAAACTCTGCATTCAAATGCCGTACTTCCTGCAAATATCCTGTGGCCTCTATTTTCCTCCTTAGCAGTTTTCATGGAATCCTCTGACAGCAATTTAACTTCTTCTTCTTATAAACTGTTGGAATATTCTTCTTTGCTTTTGTTTTTATTATATCTTTAATCTCTTCCCATAGTTCATCTGGTTCTCTTTCACACAAATTGAGTGTGTTGAATCTGTTCTGTATGCTAATATTATATTCAGCTGGTATGTTTCCAAGATCATGTCTGATCTGAACATTTGTGTTGTTTTCAGTTTCCGTAATTTCACATGTATCGTAGCCACTAATAACTCATGGTCTGTTCCATAGTCTGCACCTGGAAAACTCTTGACAGACTGAATTGCACTTCTCCGTCTTCTTTGTCCAAGTATATAGTCAATTTGATTGCTGTGTTGTCCATCTGGTGGTATCCATGTGTACCGTCTTCGTTTGTGCTGTTTAAAGCAGGTGTTAGCAACAAACAAGAATTTTCTGCACAAAACTCAACTGTCTCTTCCCTGGAGTGTTACAAATACCCAAGGCAAAACGACCTGATATTCCTTGTTCTTTCCTGGAGGCCTCTCTCTTATTAATATATATTTTTTATTTTTAATAATAATAACAACAATAATAAGGTCATTTGAATTATTATTATTATTATTATTTAACTACACCTTCAAAGAGTCCATGGATTCATATTAATTTTTATGTTTATTAAAATTTTCATTTTTTATTAAAATTTTCAGCTAGTGTAATGCAACGTGGAATGCCAACAACGTCATCGCAAGGGTAAATGCCCTGATTATCTTTTCCCATAATTCATCCAATTTCCCCTATATTTTAATTTATCAGAGTTAATCCATTTGCCATTTCTAAAATCCAGTCTAATACGCAACGAATAAATTATAAATGCAAGGATCAAAACGTCTCCTTATACAGTTGAGATTTCACAGTTCAGCCTCTAAAACACATTAACGTGCTCATAATTATTTCTATTGCGAAGAAAGTAATTCTGTTTTATAGTTCCTGTCGATGAATGTTCCAGGCTTTCTCATTGGTAAACATAATTTTCTTTATATGAATATTGAGCATTACTGAAGACATTGCTATTAAAAATATCATTAAGAGATAAAAGTACTCATTACAATGACAGTAGTTGATTAAATTCCAAGGTCTAATATAAGAAAGGAATGTGTAGTTTTTTAATTAAAAAGAAAACAATTAAATATTTTTGTAAAATTTCAGACATTTTATAAACGTACACTTCTGAGTCACACATTACTACCACCTACCCAGTAGCCTGTCGGCTTCCTTTGGCCGACGTAGTTCCCTGCATCTGTTTGATCCACTAGACGCACAGAAATGTCACGAGGTATTTTGAACCAACTGGACGAAATCTAATCCAGAGGTCATGGACTAAATGAGACTCTTGGGCCACCGATGACACGTTCTAAGCAATCCCATAAACATTCGAGCGATTTAAAGGAGAATTAGATTCTCCTAAATCCAGTTAAGCACACGAAGCGATTAATTATGCCCTTCCTCTTGCTCACATAACGCACACCTTCTCACCGGGATATTTTCTTGCTAGACGAGTTCTGATCCATCGGGACAATTGTTGCCATATCGGGCAACACTTTGTCCGCTACAATTCATAATTACGAAATAGAGGTCATAATGTGGTTATTGGGCAGAATAGTTCACAATGACGTTCATTACAAAATGACAAAAGATGAGATCACAATATTCTGATATAAACAATTAAAATTTGTGACGCACCAATACTTTATTTTCTTACTCACCAGATGAACCACATATTATTGGATAATATTTATCTTATTGTTGCAACTTCATTGTTGTGCCGGTATATAAGCAAACGCAGCAAGCAGCTCTTCAGGCTGCTTGTTTGCAAACGCAAGCAAGCAGCTGAATAGCGCGTGTTGGAAAAAGCGGGCTGGTGGAGGGGTTGAAGAGATCTTTGATGGGAGTATGATGGACAGGATTGGATGAAGGAAGACCATTCGAGACTGTGCTGATACTGTCTTAGATTGGAGGATCGAATTGGGGATTGGTGGCGGGACAAAAATAAACATGAAAAGAGTTGGAAGGAATTTGAAGAGTGTTTTGGAAAAGACTCCTAAATAGATATTTCTTCCAGAGGCTACTTTCTTAATGGTGTAATTATTCTTTACATGTTTAGTGCTCTTATATCCACAGTTAATGGAATATAACGGTATATAACATACAATACGTAGCTGTATGCCATTATGTGATGCCATTTTTGCGTGTCACATACGTTATATATAATGTTTGAAACTGTCTTTGTATATGTCTGATTTAAAATGGGAAACTATGCAGAAATAATGGTCAAAAATTAAAAGGTATACTTAGATAAGCATTTTTATGAATATTTTGCTCATGTACCAAAGGCATTTGTTACGAATAGAAATGGAGAAACATTGTGTTCAAATTAACAGAAAGATTCTAAAGTTCACAACACACAGCGTGACAAATTGTTTCCAATTATTTTCTAAAACTATTTTAAAGTTATTGACATTTGAAAAGCATGCAATTCAAATATATGCAATGCACATTGGCTTGTGCTCTAATTTTGGGCTTTTCTTTCTGCCCTACAACCGTCCATGACATCATTACATGTGTAATGAGGTGGTGGATGGTTGGAAGGAAGAATAATAACTCACATTTCCTCTTGTGTGCTTGTGAAAAGTATGCATCGTATGCAATAGAGCATGTAGAAATAAAGGTAGGAATAATCAGTACATATTGCTTCCAAGTACTGATTAACATTTATATTTCCAATTTTGTATCAATATTCCTATTTACGTTTATGTTTTTACATCTATTGTATATATTCACCTTTCCATATTTATAATTTTATATGCACGTATATTAACATATAATATATACAATCATCCGGATGGAGTCCAGTAGCTGACTGTTGTAAAGTATGTGGTCAACAGTCTGTTGAAGGTGTGGACTACAAATAGATGATGGCAATTCCTGAAGAAATGGAGTATTTTTTGATGTTTGGCATCAAAAAAATACCGGAGTCTTTTCTGATGCTTGGCAAGAATTCTTTTGTTGTTGATCCGTTTTTTGATATTTTCCATTCTTCTTTCAACCCAACAGAACTCTATTTCCAATCCCAATAGAGTGAGATTCCAAACCAGATTTCTTGTTTTCTCTTCCGGGTCCATAATGCGTCTACTGCCATTGTAAATTGTTACGGTCTTTTGATGAGAGGTGTTGACTTCTAATTCCTGGAGATATGTAAGTGATTGAACTGCTTGGTTGTTGGAACTGAGAGGATGCAGTCTTGAGCAGCGTCTTTGTATAATGGACTGCGTGTTATATGCAATGAAAGAACAACCGACGTTCCCTCCGGTTTTGCTTCCGTCAGTATATATATGGAATTCGTAACTCTTTGCTGGGTGAGGCCACTTATTGTAATGAAGGGGACGCTCGTAGCAATTTGGATCAAGGTTGGAATGTCCGTTATAATTTCCAGAAGTGGTTTCATGTATAAGACAGAACACTTACATGTTCAGTCAGATCAGTGTTAGACCAGCAATAAGGCAAACATCCTCGCAAGATATTGTCCTGGATCCTTAATTATACGTATAGCTATAAGGCGTTAAACTCTGTTTAGCTTTTGTCTTTTTTTTCTTTGATTTTAGTGTATATTTCAAGGCAGGTGCAGCATAAGATATCAATGCCAATATAGCTCCGGTATATATTGTTTTCAGCTCTCGTTGGCATTATCCACTTAATCCTTGCCGACTTTGCTAGAATGTTTACAATTTGTAAGTTTTTTTCGGCAAACTATGAGATGTGCTTGTTGAAGGTATATTTTTCATCTATTGTTTCTCTTAGGGAACTCGAGAACTTCCCCGTTTAGGAAGATCATTACCAGTTGTTTTGATCTTTTGCCTGAGATATGGAGCACTTTAGACTTGGTGAAATTGAAGGTAACTTTTTTTTTTCTCGCTAGTCCACTCTGCGAGTTTAAAGAATTCTTCGTTCGCAGTTACTTTTAACTGCAAGCAGTCCCGTACCCGGATCATTATCATCGGCGAAGGCTATGACTTTTGTTTCAGTAGTGAAAGGAAGTCTTAAAAGCGAGTCGTACTGGATGTTTCAGAAAGCTGATCCACAGCAGGAACCTTGCGGGCAGCCTCGTTTGACTTCTTTCGTTACAGCTGTGGTTTTTAATATCATGGTTGCTCTTCTGTCTGTAAAATAATTTCTAAGTTTTTTCTTGACATTTTATATATCTTAATTGACTGATTATGGCAGCATCGAAGGCTCCTTGTACATCGAGTGAGATCAGTAGTACTATTTGTTTTGCTGTAGACTGTCTTCGGCGATTTCTTTGATCTCCATAATTGCGTCTACTGTGCTTGATTGAGGTCTAAATGCATATTGAAATAAAAACTTCTGATAAACCGAATAATGCACTTTGTCTAGTGGCCAATCAGTCTTAGAAAGACTGATTTGCCTATATTTGCTTATTTCGTCGGACGTGTCTTTTCCTGGTTTGATCATAGCTATACATATCGGTGTCCAGGCTATCAGGTGAAAAGACGTGCTGTTAAGACACTCCTGAAAGATTTGTGATTTTTGTTGACTTAAGTGTTTTCTTAGATTTAATTGTGCATTTTAGTATAATATTGTACTACAGCATATTATTAGTTTTTACTACTCATAAGAATGGCGCCGAAAACTCGTCGTAAGAAGGGAGTGACTGAAACTAAAGTTGTGGCTACTAATGAGAGCGTTTGTCCTGATGAACAAAAGTGCTACTCGGTGATGATAATTTATCGGGATAAGCTGACATTAGAAATATCTCGATTAAAAAATTATTAGAAAATCGACAGGGAATTGGAAATGGTGGAAAAACTTTTGACTAAACTTCGACAGGATAAGAAAAAGTATGAGAGTAAAAATTGTAGGATTGCTACCCAGATATGAAAGTACAGAGTTAAAAAAGGTAGTGATAGCAAATGATTTTAAGACAGGCTGGGTAGAAGAAATGGATATGAGTTTTCAAATGTGTGGAGTGAGGCAGAAAATACTTGATTAAGAAGGATGGCCTGCACTTGAATTCATTTGGCATCAGGAACCCGGAGAAATTATTTGTTGGTATGAGACCTAATGGAGAGAGTAATGGGAAAATGTGTGTGAAAATGCAGCTGTGGTATGCAAAAGTGATAAAGATACGAATGCCTTCGAAGTTGGTTATGTATGTGGAGAAGGAGTGGGAAAATATGCTTTGGGTTCAGACCTTTTAAGTATGTCTGAGGAGGAAAAAGAGACAATTCTAGAACAAGACCAAATAGATTGCATATCTAATTATAAGAATAGGCTTGGTCGTAATTTATTATGTCTATACACAAATGCCAGGATGGATTATTTGAATACGATGTGAAACCTGGCTATCAGAATCGGATATCATAAGTGGGATCCTAAAAATAGTATCCATTTTTAGGAATGACAGAAGAGAAAGGAGAGCAGGAGATGTGTTACTAATGATATCAGATAACTTAAGTCCAGTTAGGGTCTTCGTACCCTTAAGTCTTCATCCCTTTCATCGTACTGTACTTTCAGTTTCAGAGGACAAAGGAATGCATCAATTTAGTCTTATGGGTACCGAACGAATGGTCATTTTGGGGGACTTTATTTTTCCAAACATTGATTGGGTAGAAGAGAAATCTCATGATGTGAAAGAAGAGGAATTTATTGAATTGCAGCAAATAAAAGAAGGAAGAACTCGAGGTCAAAAAGTGTTGGATTTTCTCATAGCGTTAGAAGAGGTCATTGTCACGAATAGGGCTGTTTTACCACCAATTCGTGACAGTCATCATACTCTACTTTCGTGGGAAGCATCTAATTGTATTGACGCTTCGATTAAAACAGGATACGTGCTGAACTACAGAGATGGAAATTATGATCAACTTAGGAAAATACTATCTTTGGCCCCATGGTATCAGTTACTGAATGGAAAAAACATCAGCAATACATGGGAATCTTTGAAAAAGTGCTTGAATGAGATGGTATCTTAATGTATCCCTAGTGCTCGAAGAATAAACAGGTTCGGAGTGAAATGGACGTGCAACCTTATTAAGGAAGAGATTAACAAGAAGAAGATGATGTGGAAAGAATATCGAGACAATAAGAGTTAGAGGAGTTATGAAGTATATAAAGTTTTTTTAACAGCAGAAATATGGAGAATCAAGTCATCCTAGCATCTAAACAAGGTATGTACAAAACTTTCTTCCTCAATTATTATGCTATAATTTCATTTAAAATACATTCATTTATAATGTCCTAAAATTTTTTTCTTGAGTAAAAAAGCCAATGTATTTAAAATAAGGGACCTAAACAAAACCAGGCTATAATAGCCGTAAAAATAATAGTTTTTAAGAGGAGTAACATGGGAATTTTCCCAGAAATAATACCTATAGAAAGCTCAGGCCAGAAAATTAACGAGTATTAGGAGGAAAGCTAAATCGGAAATTGGCCATGCTAAGATATATCAACCAGGTGTATATAACATGGTGCACAGTACCACTGCGACATTAGATGAAGAGTTAGAGGTTCATGAAAATGAGGCTGAAGAGCTGTTGCATAACCTGGATAAGAATTTGTCAATAGGGACAGATGGAATATCAGACCGTTTGCTAAAGGAATGTTCAGCCGAATTGGATAGGCCTTTCACATGTTTGTATAACTTGGGTCTCAGCTCAGGAATGATACCACAGGAATGGAAGGAATGTATGATAGTTCCATTGCACAAGGGTGGTGCAAAAACTGATGTGTGTAACTACCGACCTATTAGTATCTCTGGTGTGGTAGTGAAGATTTTAGAAAAGTTGGTAAGAACTCGCATACAGAAATGGGTAGACAAACAAGCTATACTCTGCAAGGAGCAGCATGGGTTTACTAAAGGAAGGTCATGTTTTAGCAATTTGCTCATATTTTATATATCAATGTTACGGACGGATTGGATAATGGGAATGGATACACTATGATAATGTTGAATTTTTCTAAGACATTTGATAGGATACCACACGAAAGGATATTGCATAAACTGAAGAATATTGGATTGGAATATAAACTCTTAACTTGGATCAGGGGATGATTGACAGACAGATATCAAAAAGTGGTATACGGTGGATGTGAATCTGTCAGATTTCAGGTGACCAGTGGTGTACTTCAGGGTTCAGTTCTTGGGCCACTGTTGTTTAATCCATACATTAATGAGATCAGGAAGGATCTAACATCAGTTGTGCAATTGTTTGCCGATGATACGAAGATAGGCAGGGCAATCTGGGATGCTACTGATATTCAGCACTTACAAGATGATTTGAATAGACTGGAAATCTGGGCAAACGAAAATGGATATCAGTTTAATGTTAGTAAGTGTAAAGTTATGCACTTTGGCGTGATTAGAGTTCCAGCGGCATATTATATTGGCGAGATTATGCTACAAGAAACTGAAAAGGCAACGGATCTTGATGTATTGGTGGATACGAATTTAAAGTTAAAAGGTCAGATAGCAAAGTTGCAAATGCAACTCAGAGGATAATTGCTATGTTGAAGCGATAGTTTTGCCTCCACACCTGGGTTACTGTGCGAAGATTTGGTCTCCCAGGTTCCAACGGGATAAAGAAGCTGTGGAAAGGGTGCAAAGAAGAGTTACAAAGATTATATCTGGATTATGGGATTTAGATTATGAGGACAGATTGCAAGTATGTGGATTCCAGATTCTGGTTAACAGGAGAAAGGGGGGGGGGTGATATGATAAGGGTCTGTAAACTTTTCAATGGGAGTTATAGGATTTTGTCTGATGAAATTTTTCGTTATATGGAAGGCGGGGAGAGAAAACACTGGGGGGCATCCATGGAGGTTAAGGTTTTTCTCAGTCAAGAAAGCTTATGAGCTAGGTTTTTCTTCCAGAGAGCAGTGAGTGAGTGAGTGGAATGATTTGCCCTTAGGGGTAGTGAGTGCATCTAGTGTAAATGAACTTAAGGGAAGGTATGATAGCTGGGTTGGGTAATTTACAGCCTCCCTCGATGAGTCCTTGACTCTCTGGAGGGCTCAGATAATAATAACAATAATAATAATAATAAACGGTTCGGATCCAGTTAGTGTATTGGATACAGGGTGCAACATGCTGAATATTCATATGAAGATAAGATCAGTCATTATGTGATATTAATCTTTCATAGAAGGACCCAAAACATTGCAACATTTATCGAAGGGACTGTAAAATGAATACTCATGCGAAATAATCTCTCGCAATTTAATCATAAATTATTATTTTAGAAGCAAGATAGCGCATATCGTAACTCGCGTGTATCTGGCGCATATTTTAGAGAATATGCGCTATTGCCTTTGACATTTGCAGGCTTCCGATCGTGTTTGGCATCGAGACCTGCTTTGCAAACCTTCATCCTTCGGTCTACGTGCCACTCTCTGTAACTGGATATCCACTTTCTGCTAGTTCACTGCGTGTGATGGTCGAAGGTAACCCTCTTGCTGCTTTATCATCAATGCAGCAGCTCCGTTCTATGACCAACCCTCTTTCTCTTATAAAATAAATGACTTCCAATCCTATTCATAGTTTTGTTGTTCAGCTGTAAGTAGTGCAGATTAACGTACACACTGATCTCAATAGGACAAAGATTTTGTAAATCTATTTTCTTCAAATACATTAAAAGTTGGCTCACCCTGAGTTTCCGTTAATGTTCTTGGTTTTCATTTCCTCTGCTGTTGTTAACTACTTTTGCTGTTTCCCGCCTTACGTTGAAGGCGACATTTCTTTGTAATACTAGAATTAATGTTAAAGTTAATAGTAATCCTAACAAAAACAATTACAGTTTTATATTAAAACAGTTAAACAGGTATTTTTGCATTTTGTCATCTACATTTTAATTTTACAATTCATTTTTATTCACAATTCACTTTGAGAATTATTTTTTTATTAACATGTCATATTCATAGATAATGCCATATGCATTAATTTCACATTTCACAATACTAATTAAAATAAAAATATTGAAATCAACAATGAGACTTCACTATTTTACAACTTGACAATTCTGTACTACCCATGTGTACAAATCGGTACATCACCTTTATTTTCACTTATCATTACCTCCCAGAGAATGACATATATTTTATATTTAGGAAACAGTGCTGTAATTTTTAAGGTACACTTTTCACTATTAACATCTTTGTAATTGCATAATGGATAAAATGAAAGAAGATGCCAAAGGAATATCTGTACACGGAATGAGAATTAACAATCTGAGATTTGCAGATGACATTGTTATTACTGAAGAAAACGAAAGAGAACTACAAAAAACACCGAAATTGTTAAATGAGGAAGGGAAGAGATTTGGACTTGTTATGAACTTGGAAAAAACAAAGACAATGGTATTTGGTGAGAATAACATGAAACAAAAGATACAAGTGGATGGAACTGATATAGAAAATGTAGAACAATTCACATATTCGGGAAGTAAACTGACATATGACTTGGACTGTAAAAAAGAAATAAAGATCAGGATTGCGAAGGGCATTACAAATCTGAAGGCCATGGATAACATCTGGAAAAGCAAAGTGATCAGTCTGCAAACAAAACTAAGAGTATTGGAAACATGCATCTTCAGCGGTGTACTGTACGGATCTGAAACGTGGGTAATAAATAAAGAATCAAGAAAAATAATTTTAGCATTTGAAAGACCTTGTTACAGGAAGATTCTAAGAATAGGAAGGGTAAAGAAAATCACCAATGAAGGGCTCTATCGGAAGACACAACCAAAGGAGAATTTAATACAGAAGATTATAAAACGGAAGCTGCAATTATTTGGACACATCTGTTGAATGAGTGAGGACCGGAAGATAAAGACATTATGTTTGGTGGTATTTTGGATGGTTTAAACAGAAGAGGTAGGCCATACAGAGAATGGATAGACAACATAAAGGACTGGTGTGGAATGGGTGTACAAAAACTGCGACACTGTGCACTGGACAAAGAAAGGTGGAAGAAGATAGTGAAACAGGCATCATACATCAACGGACAGTGAGCCCATGGTTCGTGATGATGATGAATTGCATAATGTGGAATTCTTGTAACAGAATAATCACAATCACAATAATCGTTTGCAAATATTGTTCACAATTATGTAAGGTAGTTAATATGATTACATAATGCATTTTATATTTTATTATATATATATATATATATATATATATATATATATGTTTCCGTTTTTTATTTCACAAAGTGTTATCTTTATCATACAACTATTTACATTTAGTCTTTTCTCATGTTATATTTTGGTTTAGTATATAATGTTATATAATATTTTTTTTATAACAGTATCATCATTTATTATTATATGCGGTACTAACATATCATTACAATAATTTGCAGTCTATGATTATGAGGATTAGTTGAATGAGGCAGGTTAACCCCCCCCCCCACTTTGAAGCTAGGGTTAGCTTTTATGAAGAGAGTAGGATTAACCTTCACTATTTATGTTTTGGTACTGCATATGGATGAAATGTAGGCGTTGGATGCTGGTGATTTGTCAGGTGTACATAAGTGTTAATGGTATATTAACTGTGTTGGTATAGCTTTCAGAGTTCGTGCTTTAATGTTCTGTAGTTGTTGATGTGTTTTAAATTTCTTGGTAGGTTGTTGAGTAGCGTGGGTATCAGTGTTAGTTGTAAGAGTGCTTCCGTCAGTTCCTGTTTTGTTACAGGTGGAAAATAGATCGTTTGCTGTTCACTTTGTGTTGGTAATTTTTTGTTTATCGTATATTATCTTTTTTTTTTTTAGTTGTGTGATATTGTTTGTGAATGCCTGGTTGAATGAGTCTACTAGTTCCTCGTGGTTTATATCCTGACTGAAGATTTTGGCAATAAAATCTTGTGCTGAAGTTTAATTTTAACACACTTTGAAAAAATAAATCCGTGAACCTAATATTCGACACAGGCATTATTCCATAACAACTAAAAACTGCAATAATGACGCCAATTTACAAACACGGTAAAAGAAACGATACTCAGAACTACAGACCAATAGCTAACCTACCTGTCATTTCAAAATTTGTAGAAAAAATAATACACACCAGACTACAGAACTATTTATAGTAGTACAACATTATATAAATATAAGTATATATAAGTATATAACAACAAATTACAAATTGTAAGTTTGTTGTTACAAATTGTAAATGAGTAGTTGAATAGGTCTGCTAGTTCCTTTTGGTTGATATCCTGACCGAAGCTTGTTGCAGTAAAATCTTGAGGTGAAGTTTTCTTCTTTTTGCCATACGAATTTTTGTTGTTAGTAGATTTCTACTGTATTTATATAATCTTTGCAGTTGAGTGTTATTGAGTGATTTTTTTTCTTTTCCATAGATTTTCCTTTACAGTAGTACTATTTAGAATGTCGCCATTTATCCATAGATTATTGTAGGTTTGACGCCTCGTTTGTGTAAACCTTGTTGCTTTTTTGTATATTTGTGATTTCCAAAATTAGTGTTTCAGCATGTCCGAAATCAGTTTAAGTTCCCATTGCATTTTTCTTTGATAAATTCCACGATGCCACCTCCTCATTTCATTGGTCTATATAAGTTTTAGGTCTGTATGCTGTTGTAATGTTGTATGTATACGTTTCTCGGCTAACATGGCCAAGTTAGCCGGTCTTGGGCGTGGACAGCACGGTTTGTTCTGTCAGTTTTTCTGGCAACTTAGGTCAGATTAGTATGTTATTAATATTCTTTCTTACTACAGCTCTGTAGATGGAATTAGAATAGTTATTAGGGAGAATAAAGTATATAAGAATGGTTAAAAAGAAAGGGCACACTATTTAAGAATATTTATTCTTCTAACCGTTCGCTATTTTTCTGTTCTGCGCATATCCATCCAGGTGTGATATATTTTTTTTTATCTGAACTAATTCCGAAGGTGACGTGTTTCAGTTACAGAACGTATTTTGAAAATGACTCCACCTTTACCTGCATACGAAAGACATGTGGTGCGCTGCTGTCGCTTACAGAGCTAGTTTGTGATCATAGAGGCACTCTTGAGTAAAAGAAAATGATAATAAAATTAAATAAATCCATTCATCATTATATAAATCATGCGATGATACATAAAATTAAATATTTAATACAAAATACATAAAATAATATACATGAAATACATAAAAATACATAAACAACGTGTTTAAAAACTTGGTAATATAAAAAGTATTTTATATTTTGAATGTTTTAGGTTTATCTTCAAAATGAAAATAAAGCAATCAGAAATTACCTAACATATTACGAAATATAAACATGAGGAAGCAGCTCGATGGGATTATTATGCATTGACGTTATGCACTTTTCCTAATTAGTTTCGAAGAACTATTGTGAATGACCTAAGAATCATATATTCTTTTAAATTGCAATCGATTATTATATATCTTGTTCCAATACACACATAAAATATTTATATATTTTATCGGTTACACATATAATATCGAATTACTGAACCCAGCACTACCTTTCCGTTATAGACTGTAACAACGAGACAGGTTTTTATTCGATTTGAATTAGAATCACTGCCTAAACCTAACAGCTACAATGCCCGCGATTGAGGCATGACCATTATGTTTGTTAATTGAGAATGCTCTTGCAACATCTTGCATAATAATTGAATTGAAAGGACATCTCCAAGCAGTTGCTGTAAAAAGCTGTCTTACAACCTACCTTCCGGTTTTAAATACAACAGTAAGGATATATTTTTAATGACGTCACCTTTGTCTGACGTCAGGGAATGCATTTTCCTGGGAAAAGAGCAGTTCTGTAGAAAGTGTTTTTATCTTGGGTATACTATACATTAAAGATACCAAGCAATTTTATAAACTTGGTTTTAATCCTTTTTCCCAATTAAGCAAACAAGCAGGTAAGTACGCAAGGAGATGTGCTTTGCACTACTGGAGATACTAAGAAAAGGGATCAGAGCTTACTCCACCTTTACCACGAGTTTCCTGAGACCTGAAAATACTTCAGGCGCAAACTGGACTTGGGAAAAAGGATTAAAATCAAGTTTATAAAATTACTTGGTATCTTTAAAGAGTAGTTCTGCTTGGTGTAGAGTTTGCCTGTCACTGAGTAAAACCACAAATCTTTCACAAGTATCTTTCTTTCGGATCTGTCTATTTATGTAAATATCTCAAAGACACTACTAGTTACTATCTAAATAAGAAAGAAATAGAAAAATACGATGTCGTTTTTATTTCCAATTGATGTTCCGCTTATCTAGGAAGCAATTCGGACTGTGGCAATATAAATACAAAATGGCACTTCAATACAATTAATTTTGTACGTACAATACTTATATCCCTTACATATCCTGAGCTGAATCACGAGTCGTGCCGTTTTGTCCAAATTGTAATTTGAACACAGATTTAGTTCTAATACATCGACTAAAACCCTGATGTGTGATCAATGAGCAGACCTCGCGAACTTGACTGTACTGATTTGAACGTTGCAGAGATCTAACAAAAAACAGAAACTAACAACTAATTTCTATGAAGCAACACTGACACGCAAGTCATGCCACTGTATGCACGTTTTTTTTTGGGGGGGGGGGGAGATGAACTGAGTCCTCGACTCTTTATCCCTTCATCTGTTGAAGAAAATTTGTGTGGATGGGGTTTTATTGAGATAAAGGCTCTATTCATGGCTGGGTAAAAGCAATAACCGAGCATCAATTAAAACTTCATTGGCTACAGCATTGCCATCCGTTACCCTCGAACTTCCTACCAACCGTCGTTCCCCTGCCTGTATGCACGTCCTAAAGAGGACTGGGAGATGGACTGAGTCCTTGACTCTTTATTCCTTCATCGGAATGAAGAAAATCTGTGTGGATGGGGTGTTATTGAATCAAAAGCTCTACTCATGGCTGAGTAACGGCATTAGCCGAGCATCAGTTAAAACTTTATTGGCTACTGAATAAGTAAAGCCATCTCTAAAAATTAGGATGATCCCTAGACAACTCCATAGTGGCCGAAAGATTGTCCAACTCAGTGTTGGCTCCATTGAGTGACGGGCTCCCCCACCACTGAGCAGAACCGCTCATATTCCAGGGAAAAGCATCCACCGACATAGCCCTTCACCGGGCCATGCCGGAGAACACCCTCTCCGGAGACTCAAAATGCTCTCTCAGGGCAAAACCCCCGAAATCTAAGCACCCCCTCCCCGTGAGAAAAATTTCGGAAGAAACCAAAGAGAGCAAAACTCAACGTCCCAGGGTAACGGTAATGCCAGTTCTCAAACTTCATTGGCAACAGCATTGCCATCCATTACCCTCCCAGGGTGAAATCGTCATTCTGACGTCACCGGACATTTGAGTACACTACAAATTTAAGGTGGACATTATTATTAGTGCAAAGGTATGATATTAAGGCTATTTTTGGAAAGGTTGCTGACTAGAAAACTGTCATTAGAAATTATCGTTTGGAACCTAGAAAATCACTTGCGAAGGAAGGAATGAGACGGTGAAGAAAGAGAAATGAACATTAAGTATTGGGCATCTGGAATGGATACTGAAATTAACCATAGTCAATTACACGTACACTGGAGGAAAGAAGTGAAGCTAGAAAATTTTCTTTTTTTGTGGGTGATGGTGCAATAAATCCATCGTGGTATGAGGGCTGGCAAAAACATACGATAAAGCAATTTTATCGATAGATCCAAAGGCTGTACTGCAGTTGGATATGCTGTCGAAACAAGATCGGACATCGTCGATGTGGTGAAGTAAAGCATAGTTTATTATTATCTTCTTCTTCTTCTTTCTATCATAGAATTTAGACTAAGTGGCCTATTGCGGTCTCAGCCATCGCTTCCATGGTCTTCCAATTCTTCTTCTTCCATTTATTTTATTTCCGTATTTAGCTGTCTCTTATTTCCCATTCGAATTAGATGTTCTACCCAGGACTTTCGCTTGTTTATATTTACTTATATAGTATTTAATTAGTTTTATATTCAGGGATTGTACATTTCTTCATTTATTTTATGGTCCCACTTCGTATTTCCAGCTGTTTATCTGAGAAATTACATTGCTGCTGTTTAAATCCGTTTTTCATTCTTCTTTTTTTATGGTCCATGTTTCATTTCCAATAAACATATTTATTATGACGTTTTCTTTAAAACAATTGTTGATAATTTAATGTTTATATATTCATTTTCATATGATTATTCACATTTCAGCTATTTGAAATTATTTACGTTTCTAACATTTTAATGTTTGTCCCTATTTTTCTTCGTCTCCTCCTTTGAAAACGTCGTTTCTGTTTTAACTTTCGGTATCCTCATATAATCTGGTTTGCTTTGATTTGTTCTAATTTGACTGATATTTTATTTTGCGCGTACATTTCTTGAATAGACTGTAAGAGCTAGTTTGGTATATTCAGATTGGTATATTCTTTTTCCCGATTTCACAGTTAACGTGTTCTAATCCGTTTGCTCTTTATTCCTGAGCTTTCTGTTACAGCTTTTGCCAGGATTTGTTTCAGATTTCCTCTTCTGCGTCAATTGATTCATGTCCGGTTTCTGTTTTTAAATCAATTCATTTCTAGTACTGTTACCTTGTATGGGGATCTTGCAATGAAGACATTTCGTAACTCGGTTGACAGTTATTTTTTCATTTCAATTATTTTCAACCATTTTAGTTGAAATCGAATTTTTTGCCAATACCATATAATGATCGGATTTTAATTTAAAATATAGTTATTATTCGAGAGACCAAATATGCGTGTGGATATCAGTTCCGATTTATGCGAACTTTTTCATTGGATTCACTATTTCATTCAGTTTTCAAGAGAAACAGTGAAAATTGGTCGACATGGAAGAATCACTGGAAGATACCACAGTTCTGAAGATCTACAAGCCTCCAACAAGGTAAGATTTTTATTATTTCCCTTCTAAACAAATCCAAATATAACTTTAACTTCAATCGAAATCTTACTTACATACACAATAAATAAGTCCTTACAAGGACTGACTTAAAGGGGCGAAGCAAGAATGCTTTTCATCTGCCCCGTTATTATCTGTAGAGGATATATTTCAATAAATAATCCTTATAGTCCTTATAAGGACTGGCTTAAAGGGGCGAAGCAATAATGCTTTTCATATTCCCCGTTATCTGTAGAGGACAGTGTAGGGATAAGGTGTTATTGAGCTATTAAAGCTCTGATCATGGCAGGAGGGTAACAGCAATAGCCGAGCCTCAGTTAGAACTTCATTAGCTAAGCATTGCCATCCATTACCCTCCAAGGGTATTGGATTGAATGAATCAATCACCGCATCTCACGGTCGATTGATCAACCCCTCAATAAATAATCCTTATAAGAACTGGCTTAAAGGGGCGAAGCAAGAATGCTTTTCATCTTCCCCGTTATCTATAGAGGACAGTGTAGGGATAAGGTGTTATTATTAAGCTATTAAAGCTCTGATCATGGCAGGAGGGTAACAGCAATAGCGGAGCCTCAGTTAGAACTTCATTGGCTACAGCATTGCCATCCGTTACCCACCAAGGGTATTGGATTGAATGAATCAATCACCGCATCTCACGGTCGATTGATTCCATTCACCTCCTGTCCTCAATAAATAATATTGAAACTTTCAACATTAAGAATAAAATTATATATAGAGTTAAAAGGTGTTTAGAAATGTTTAAAGTATTTTATTGAATTTTTGTAATATATAAAATTTCATTGAATATTTAAAAGTTATTTTATTTGTATATTTTTATTTTATTTCAATATTTTTATTATTTTTATTGTATTTAAATATATTATTTATAGAAAATTTTAATTTTATAATGGTATCTATTATATTTCTGTAAACTAGATATTCTTTGTTGAATACGTATGATTAATGTACTCCTATAGCATGATTTCTGTGGCTTAGTCTACTCAATTGATCGATTGACGAAGTAGATTTGGGTCAAAATCCTTTGACAACAGAATATATTTTATAGATAGGAGAGAAATATTCCTTCAGAAAAAGACATTTTTGAATTAATTCTATGTTAATCGATTAATGACTAAAGTAAGCGACTATTTTACTTATTTATAATAAATAAGGCTGGAAATGAACTCGGGTCTTCAGTATTCAAAAACTGGGAGCCTCTTGAATCATCCTACAGCAGTATAAGGCTTAGCTGTTTTTTAGCAAATGAAGGTCAAAAACGTTCTGTGGTATGCTTTGCGTAAGAAATCTTAATTTAAAACTGCTATGAATGAATAGCAAGATTAGCCGTAATCGTATGAGTACTTCTACCAATAAGCAATATCAAGGCTCTGAATGATCAACTTCATGAAACCTCAAAATAAAAAAATAATGCTAAGAAACACAAACTTCCCCTACTTTTCAGAATCAAAACTACGCCTCACTGTCTCGGACTTTTGATAATAATCGGCCCACCAACCAAGATCGCTCTTTCTCTTCCTCCTTCGTAGACTGATTGTTCCAATTAGCCTATCGTACCCTTGTCCGATAAAAGCAGTTGAGTCAATTAGAGAAGATAACTATCGTCTATGTAATGGGCAACTGAAGTCGGTTTTTATCATGATTCAGGAATTTCGAAGCTATTTTTATGCTTTGTTTAATACATAAATATTACAGACTTTACTTCTTTACGTCAATACAGATTATAGTAACCGTGTGCCCTAAAACGAGATTTTTATTTTCACTAACGTGGGTGACAGGAATTTATGAAGAAAAAAATATCTTCACTGCGTTTGCAGTTCAAGAAATTAGTCAACGTAGATATTTCAATTGATTTCACTTCTGAAGTATGTATTTCATGTTTTTTTTTTTTTTTTTGGTTCCAAACAAATGAAGTCTTGATTTTTTGTCATAATAAAAGTCTTAGTATTTCAAATGTTTTGCAATATATACACATCTTAGCAAGAAAATAAGAATGACAAAAATATTTCTCACACTCCCTCTCTTCTGTGTTATTGAGATATATTGCTCTGTGAATATGCTTTAATTAAATTTTAATTTTTAAATGTAATTTTTTTTTTTAAATTTTAGCCTTTATTAAATGCTTCGGTCAATTGCTGGACGCAGGAAGTTCAGTTTGTCTGTACAAGCCTTCTCAGACGATAGCAATCTCGATTCTGACAAACTGTAGGTTATTTTTCCACTGATTAAACACCTTTTGTGTTTAATCAGTGGAAATGTCAGTGATTATCTGAGCTTTGAGAAACCAGTCAGTCTGATCTTTTAAAAGTCGTGGCT
Organism: Typopeltis vanoorti; assembly: GCF_054136105.1. Taxonomy (NCBI): domain Eukaryota; kingdom Metazoa; phylum Arthropoda; class Arachnida; order Uropygi; family Thelyphonidae; genus Typopeltis; species Typopeltis vanoorti. The sequence continues at coordinate 40,392,913 of NC_143567.1, read as the reverse complement.
CCAGCCAGATGGGACCCCACAATAAGTCCTTTATCGAACTCCGAAACATCCTTTGTGTTTCCCATTGTGATCAACACTGTTGACGATTACTGACCACCAGCTTCTTAAGTAGTTCCCTGGAGCACGTGGTGACGCACAGGACCAAGTATTTTGCGCTCAGTAAGTGACGTTTACGTACATCTGCATAAAATCTTCTAATTGCTGGGCAATTACTTGGAGATTTGCAAAAACGCAGGGAGCTACTGCCATTCTTTGTAGTTACCTTTCTTGCTAAGCGAGACACACTGCTAAAGACTAGTACAACATTTAGTCAGTACTGCATTGTATATGATGATCTGAATGGCTGAAGACAAACAGTACTAGTGGAATTATCGATACAACAGTCATCTGAAAAAGTTCATAGAATTACTAAGTTCTCCAGCATAATATCCTGATAGTTCAACACTTAATGTACAGTACATTGCTCATTTACTTTGCACACTCTGTGATTAGAATAGCTTGTAAGTCATTTGTATCTCAAAGAGTCCATTGTGTCGATTGAAACCAAAGAAAATGCCGATCAAGCGATGTGAGTCGATTAAACTTGAAACGCTGGAGTTCCTTCCTTCTTCCACTTTCATAAGTATTGATGAAAATACGTAATATTTTTCTGTCTAAAGATGAAAAGATTTCGTCCATCCTCTGTAAACTATAGTAACCAATTAAAGCGCATATGCCATAGTACAATACCACTGTAGACATTGTGGTTTCTGGCAAACAAATCTGGGAATATTTCTCCATAAGAAGAATCACTCTAATTTATGTAGAAGACGTATAGCGGACCGTTAGATAAATTAAAAACAGCGTGAAAGAGCTAACGGAAAGGCAACCTAACGTAATTAAAGAGATAACGGAACTACGTAAGAACTAAATTCTTTTGAACAACAATACGAACTCCTAAACCAACAACAGTATAAAAATGATCTCCTCATAGATGGTCTCCCGGAAATTGCTACTGAACATTTAAAAGACATTTTAGTTCAGTTAATACAGAAAATTGGCGCTCTCATAGAATCTAAAGATATCCAGTTAGTACACCGTTTACAAAAAAGGAAAAGAGGCTTTCTCCAAAGTAACCCCCCCCCCCCCGTCATGGTGACACTCGCTAACAGCATAAGAAAAGTTAACCTAACAATACCTAGCAGGATTAAAAAAACAGTAGCCAAGGATCGGAAATAAACGCACGACAATACCCCGATCTACGGCCATACTAAAAGACATTGCTCCGACACACACAAAAATATTAATCTATAAAGCATTATGTGAAAACATTTTAAGATACGCAGTCCCATCATACGCATTCTGCGAAGACTAGAAATTTAACAGATTGCAATCGTTGCAAAATAAAACAGTAAATCTAATATTCTGGGAACAAAGAGAACATACTTATACGGACACCAAGGAGAGATCACAAAATATTTAAGGTGAAGCACTGATGCCACTACACAGTCAAGATAAAACATCACTTCAGTCCAACCTACAGAGTAACCAGAACAACATATCAGATAACAAGACCACATTCAAAGAACTACATAACATGCAAGTATAATAATCACTACGGAAAAGCCACCCGAAGCTTCTACTTATACCTGACATGATCAACAAACTGCCGTTCAACGATAGAAACGTAGGGTCCTACAGAGAACTGAAACAGGCTCTACATACATGTTATAGCGAGGCTGTAGATTAGAGAGAAACTACACACACACACACACACACACACACACAAAGTAACGAATTCCTCTCAAACTCCATTACAAAGGAGAGAAACACTTATCCAAATCCAACCCTCCCCTTGAAAAAGGTTAACCTCTGATCATGCAGTGATAGTTTGTTGGCGCGTACACTCGCCTCTACACGTTAACAGGAAAAAAAGTACATACACTTCCAAGCACATACATATAAACAGTTAAATTTCCTCTACCTGGCTCGCCACGTGTACTAAAACAAAACCACCGCCATCTATTATCTTCTTCTTATATATATATATATATATGGGTTTGTGAGTTGTATTACTGCCTTCTACAGTGAATTTCATGCATATTCTTGCCAAGCCATATGTAAATACGATGGATAAATATTCAGCTAGTTTAAAGAAATGTATTTTCTATTTATAAAGAATTAAGTACTCTGCATTTTGTACTGAATATTTGTACTGTACAGAAATATAAGTACTATAGTATATCAAGGAAATAACTGAACTCACCTTAGCGGCAGGTTTTGAACATTAGTCGTCGAGTTACATCCGTTGAAATGAGCATGTGCACAAGATGTTTGTCGGATTAGTGACAAAATCACAATGAAAGAGCTTTAATGCAAATGATAAGGAAAACTTTCTTAAGAACATCAAAACAGGAGCTGAGACATGGATTTGATGTTGAAACCAAGATGCAATCGTAGCAGTGGGTGGGGAAAGGGGCTCCTTGACCAAAAAAGTACCGATGAGTCTGTCAAAGATCAAGGTTGTGGTTTTTTATTGCAAAGGCATTGTCCATTATGAATTGGTGTCCCGTGGTTCAGATGGTAAACAAAGAGTTGTACAAGGAAATTTTTGCGCGTTTGAGAGATGCAGAAAGAGCCCGAATTGTGGAAAAACCAGACTTGAATGTTGCCCTCCCCGACGACATTGCTTCAGCTCACACGTCGGCAGTTATAAAGAAAAACATCAGCTTAAAACCACTTTGAAAAGACGTCGTTTCCAAACCATAGCGGAGATTCAACAAAATGGCATGAGAGAACTGCGCGCCATCACACAAAGTGTTCCAGGAAGCATTCTAACAATGGAAGAAATATTGGGAATGGTGTATTGCCAGTAGAGGGGGGGGGATGGCGACTTTGAAGGGGGACAGTGCTTAAAATGTTGTAAAATGAGCAATAAAGTCTTTATAGCAAAAGTTCGGTCTTTTTTTTCCCTGGTATTTGGATATATACAGCATGTACTTGTATGCAAAACAATATTCAACATCTTCATGCTTTTCAAGGATTTAGGCCTAGCGTGGCCTGTTCCGGCCTTAGAAGTCATCGTTGAATCTTTTAAGAGGACGTCCTGGTTTTCTTTTTCCTAATGGCTTGTACTTTAAGGCTTGTTTTGGTAATCTTTCTGTTTTCATTCTTTGAACGTGTTCCATCCATTAATGTTTATATTTTTAAATGTTTTCTATTACTGATTCCTGGTTTAATTCTTTCATAATTTCTTCATTTCTTTTGTGATCAAATAGGGTATACTTTGTAGTATACCCTATTTGATCACAAAACTCTGCTGTTGTTAATCTTTGTTTGTCTTTTTGTTTTATTGTCCGGATTTCGCTTCCATACATTAAGACCGGTAGGGCTAATGTGTTGTATACTTTTAGTCTGGTTTGTTTTTGATCTAGGTTTGGTTTAAATATAGAGTTAATTACACCTGTTATTTTTAAATATTTTGCAATTTTTGCATTTATATCTTTTTCATTTTCACATGTAATCAAATATATTTAAACACAATTATTACTTTTAAATAAATCGATGTTAGCAATACCTTTAAATAACTGCATGTAGATTAAAGTGCAAGTATATATTGCAAATATTATGTGTGAATAATAATAAAGTTTGATTGATTGAAAAAAATATTATTATTGAATAATCTTCTTTACCTACGCAAACCTTTGAAAGTAACAAAACGTGGGAAGGAAGCTAGTATAGATGATATTCGACCAGAAAAGATAGAAATGTTTGATATTGGCAAATCTACATGATTAAGAAAGCCTGATCAGCGATTCCTTTTCTTATTAATTTAGTAACTTGAGATTAGCAATTCCCTCAATGATAATCTCAGATAACTTATTTCTTGTTTCCCCCTTCAAAAAAAGGGGAAACAACAAAAGTAAACAGAATATGCGATCATTGCAAGATGGCAGGGAAAACGACTCAGAGTATTGCTTTCAATACATCGTATCGACCGTGAGAGTGTACTCATCAGCTATTTGAATACGATGATGCTGGTGTATGTCACTCTCAGTGTCTTAATCCTTAACATATCTTAATCCTTACCTGTCTTAATTCCATACAATGTGACCAGTACGCTCTCGGCTCATCGGAACAAGTCAAAGTAAAAAAGACTGAAAAATGAAAAGATAAACTTTTATATTTTAGTGCGTTTTCTTTTACCATTTATAATTTACCATTCATAACACCAACCGATCTCTTTTACATTATAAGAAACAAATCAGATCATTTTGAATAAAACTTGCATAATAACGGCGTTTTGAATTTAATAGGCAACAAATTGCTGAATGTTACTTACTTATGACGTAACAGTACAACGCCAATGACACAAAGCGACAATAAGAGAAATATACAGTCATTTTTGTGGTTTTCCTTTCTATAATTGTTACGTCACAATGAAGCTTTGGGTATAAATAAGCAACCCTTTATCCGTTTTATTTCGAGGTTTTCCAGCAATGGAAATGTCGTTTTATCTTTTGGATCAGACGAACCTCCGTTAATCAATTCAGATTTCCAAAGTTAATTTGGGATTCAGATTGATTCACCCAGTGGTGGATAGTACAAGGATGGTGAGGTGCTCGCTGATTTCTTTTCCGTTGATGCCGGTTGCAACTCAAGGCACTAGCATCAGCTTCGAGCGGCATGAATGTGGCGCCGACAACCTCCACGTTCGTTTTCTGATTGGCAATGTACACTTAATGAAATGATTACTTGGTAACTCCGATTGGTCGGAGAGGATGCCGTGTCCACTTGTATGTTTGGGAATCAAAGAATTTCTTTTGAGGTGGAAGGAAGCCTTTGAAAGGTATAATGTGTGGCACCGACATCCACCAATCAAGTCATCCGTCTGTCATTGAGCTGTATACCCTTTCAGAAATGAGTGCGGTAACTCCGATGTTTCGGAGGGGTTGTGGTGTCCGTGTGCCTCTTAGAGGTGGAAGGAGTTGGCGGGTCAACTGACTGTATGAATCTGCTGCATGACAAACTGCGGGTCATAGCAGTTTGACGGGATGTGAGGATGGTGGGAATAAGAAAAGGAAGAAAAATAAATTAAATGAAATTATTACAGTAATAAATTGAATGAAGGTAAATTGAAAGAAACCAAATCCAAAAGAGATTCGAAAATGTTTTGTAAAACAGAACTCGCTTTACAAAATTACTCGACGCTTATGCAAATCCGAGGACATGTTCCTGCTGAGATTTGTGATGGTGCGAGTAAACCATAAACTAAACTCATGAAAAAACAGACCTGATGGCCACAACTGCTTTGCATTGCCAAAATTTGTATAACGAAACATAATATCGCGGCTTTTGGAAAGCAGTTTTTACGGAGGGGTGGATGTTTCATGATATTTCCATTATACAAATATGTGAGAGGCCAAGTGGATATTAGATCCATCAAAGCCGAATGTAGAAACTGTAAAAGTTCCGCAAGGTAAATTGTACAATGGAACTATCATACATACTAAGGCTAATCGTGAATGGCAATGGCTTGGAATATTGAATGCAGATGGTACTCGTGTGTCGGAAGTTAATGAGATTGTTCAGTTAGTGAGTGCTTACTTTGCTAAGATATATCAACCAGATGTGTGTTACACACACCTGGTTGATATGGTGCACAGTGCTACCGCTACATTGGATGAAGAGTTAGAGGTTCATGAAAATGAGGCTGAAGAGCTGTTGCATTACCTGGATAAGAATTTGTCAATAGGGACAGATGGAATATCAGCCCGTTTGCTAAAGGAACGTTCAGCTGAATTGGGTAGGCCTTTCACATGTTTGTATAACTTGAGTCTCAGCTCAGGAATGATACCACAGGAATGGAAGGAATGTATGATAGTTCCATTGTACGAAGGTGATGCAAAAACTGATGCCTAACTGTCGACCTATCAGTATCTCTGGTGTGGTAGTGAAGATTTTAGAGAAGTTGGTAAGAACTCGCATACAGAAATGAGTATACGAGCAAGCTATACTCTACAAGGAAAGCATGGGTTTACTAAAGGAAGGTCATGTTATTAGCAATTTGCTCATATTTTATAACAATTTTACGGCCAAGTTGGATAAAGGAAATGAATACACTATGATAATGTTGGATTTTTCTAAGGCATTTGATAGGATACCACATGAAAGGCTGTTCCATAAACTGGAGAATATAGGATTGGAATATAAATTCTTGAGATAGATCAGTGGATGGTTGACAGAGAGATACCAAAAAGTGGTATACAGTGGATGTGAATCTGCCAGATTTAAGGTGACCAGTGGTGTACTTCAGGGTTTGGTCCTTATGCCATTATTTTTCAATCCGTACATTAATGGCATCAGGGAGGGTCTAAAACCAGATGTGCAGTTGTTTGCCGAAGATGCCAAGATAATCAGGGATGCTACTGATATTGAGCAATTACAAAATGATTTGAATAGACTGGAAATCTGGGCAAACGAAAATGAATGTCAGTTTAATGTTAGAAAGTGTAAAGTTATGCGTTTTGGTGTGATTAGAGTTCCAGCGGCATACTATATTAGCGGGGTTATGCTACAAGAAACTGAGGAGGCAGGGGATCTTGGCATATTGTTGGAAAGGAATTTCAAGTTCGAAGGTCACAGCAAATTCAACTCAGAGGATAATTGTGATTTTGAAGCGAGCCTTGACATCTAAAGGTAAGAAAGTCATTTTGCCTCTCTATAAGGCTTTGATATGACCACACGTGGATTATTGTGTGCCGATTTGATCTTTCTGGTTTCGAGGGGATAAAAAGTTGTGAAAAGGATACAATGAAGGGTTACAAAGATTATATCCGCATTATGAGGAGAGATTGCAAATATGTGGATTACAGCTTCTTAAGAGAAGAAATGGGGTGATATGATAGAAGTGTATAAACGCTTAAATGGGGGTTACAGGATAGCGTATGATGCAATTTTTCTTTATGTGGAAGGTGGTGAAAGAATAGAAGGGCATTCATGGAAGTTTTGTTCGCAGTCCAGATCAACAAGAAACGGGTGAGAGGCAGTTTATGGCAATTTAAAGAAATAACAAACGTGAGTTACAAGAGTTCGAATTTGTGTTCAACAAATATTTCCGAGATAGTGCAAGTCACAAATGTCATTTCATATTAAATATTGGCCACAAAAACAGAATATGAAATAAAGAATGGTAGAAATATCTTTAAGAAATAGTAAAATAAGAGAACTCAGGTGCTTCAGATGTTTTCGGATAGAGACAGCTCTGTCACGTGTTTCTGTTTAAAAAGAGACTGAGTTTGTTCAAGATCTGTTGTTGTTTTTTTACTTAATCGAAGTATAACTTCATCCTTCCATGTTTGCATTCGATGTATCTTCGACTGCGCATTCGATATATCTTCCTAGCTGTTTCCTCAGCTTTAGAAAATAGCTACGTCTTTTAAGCAAAGGCGATGTTAGCGTACTTGTTACTCTTAATTGATCCTTCGTTTGGTAAAGAGAGGCTCCTTTGCATTTGGTGTAACGTAATACGAACTGCGATCAAAGAGTTCGTTTCTACAGCTCCATACCTGATTTGAATAACAAAGAACATCTCACTACAATTGATCGGAATTTAAAAATAAGGAAATAATATGATTTAAAAGTCATCTTGGATTTGAAGTGAAACTATTTCTCAGTGAAGTACCACAAAGAACGAATTAGGAAATTTTTAGTTTGCTGAAGGAAGCATTTTGACACTGACTGATATCTGAATATCTTTTTGTGGATAAATAAATAACCACAGTAAAGGATAAACCCATAAAACAATAGATTACTTTGATTTTTTGAAAAATAAATCTTATCCCTTCTTAGAATATTACAGACTTAAGAGTTGCTTTCTTTAATACTTTTAAGCAAAATCTCAATTTTTTTCTGGGTAATCAATACTCAGGGTACATTACACGAGAACGTTCATGCAATTTAAATTACACTAAAATCGGAAATTGGTAAAACATTTTTTCTATATTTTCTCTTCAAGGATTAGGGCAGCCATTTATCTCTCTCTCTCTATCTTATAGTCGCTAGGTGGCCAAGGTGTTATACGTGCTTTCATACTGCTCCTGCCTTCCCCCACCTTTTATACGTTTATATGAAAGGAAGGACTTAGAGTTTTTTATATCGGTATATTCTCTAATCTAAGAGCAATCTACTCATACTAGTCGTGTACGCGTAAGTGTAGTGATAAGTGATTTATGACAGTTTTCTTCTCCTGGTGTACGAGTTCCTATATATCTTTAATTTCGACGCCATAATTCCTTCTCCGACACCTGACTCCTCATCTGAGGCTATAGCCGGCGAAGGATTACCCGCCATGGCAACTGCACATTCATGTACTACCAAGGATTTAGCAATTCAAAGACCCCCTACGACTTCGGACCCGGAAGGAACAGCAAAGTTTACAGGTGCTATGTACATGGAAAACAGGTCAGTCAATTCAAAATCTTAATATGTTGTATCTAATGGAAATATCCCATCGTCTCCCAAAACACTGATTTCACACACGAATGCCACATCAGCCAGCAGTAAACCGATTAACGCAAAAATAACTACACTGTGTAGTCCAACGTCATTTCCCGAGAAAATGGAATTGTTATTTTCGCCACCAAAGAAAACATCCCATTAGAAGATTATCTGACGGCGATCGCCAAAATTGTACCCCCAAAAAATATTGCTGACGCTTCCCGCGTAGCTAGTACTGTGCAGGTGTATTTCAGCCACATATCATGGGCACAAAACGTACTGCAAAAAGGCGCATATATCCGCGATTTTCACTTCGAAGCAGCACCAATAGCACTGACCCCGACAAAAGTAACAGTATCAAATGTTCCCCCTGAAATTCCTCATCAGATCCATGTCAAGATGCGATTCTGTCACAGGAAAAATACGCACATTGTCAGCAGCCACGAAGAAGCCCGAATTTGCCCATGTCAAAAGCTTTCGAAGACAGGCATTAATGCACTTTCCAAACAACGACGCACTACACGACCTCCCAAAATTAATCAACACGGACATAAATGGAATAACCTACACTTTCTACTTATCCTCGTCATCACGGTGCTTCTTCTGTCATGAAGATGGTCAGATTAGGAAACAATGTTCCTATATTACCAACAGTTCATCAACAAACATCCCAGCCCAGAATAGCAAACCAGCTGAACAGAACAACATCGTACATGAAGAAAATCAAAGCATAGGAAAAAGTAAACCAAAAATTCTCTCCCCATCACGAACTTCAGAGGAAAGAAAATCCCGAACTGGAAAAGACAGCGCTCATGTCACTCTTGAATGCCTGCCAAGTAATGAGATCCAAGGCTCTGAAAACGAAGTCTCACAGCAGGAAAACACCGATCCTCCCAACAGAGATGACAAGGACGAACTAATTAAAAGCAATCCCCAGATCCAGCAACCAGAATCACCATTCCAGTCTCCCACTAATTCAAAGCCTCATCCGATAGAAGAAATTACTCAAAATGGCCTTTCATCACCTGCACAAGAATCCCGGAACTAATATCTCAACTTCAGGACCTACACTCGAAACCGAAATGTAAAAAGAGCAGAGCAGAGGATAACAGGAGTAAGCGAATCTATTACCTAATTAATGGGCTACAAACACAATACCAGGACCAATATTAGATTAAACTTACAATCAAACTTCTATAAAAATAATATCGTTAAGTCTTTTTTCTCTCAATGCAAGAAGATGTGCCTGTACTTTACGCAACAGAATAGTCCTTGACCAGGTACAAAAATATCATATAGACCTAATACTTCTGCAAGAAACAAACATCAACTCCTCAGCCAGTTTATCCAGAAGATGGGCAGAGTGGCCTTATGACTTACAGCACTCTGCAACCCAACAACATCATGGAGCAGGAGTTAGCTTAGGTGTACATCATAGATCGCCCTACAAACTAAAAGTGATTGCTGATATACCAGGATATGCCTTGTATGCTCACATAATAGCACCCAACCATAATACCCTACATGTGTTCAACATCTATATAGCACAGCAGGATGCTCGCATCACAAATCCTGGATTTCGTTCAAAACCATCTTTCTAGTATAGACCAAGAACATGTCATAATAGCTGGAGACTTTAATTGCACTCCTAAAGAAACATTTTCTGTTTGCTCTTAATAACTTGGTCGTAATTTACTTATCAATTTGCCAGCATCAGAAAGGTATTTTATCCTTTTAACTGACTACGCTACAATTATGTTCTAGATAAATAAGACTTCACGGTAGTGATCTGTACTTCAGAATCACCCTGGCAGAATTACTTCAGTGCGCATGCGCAGCGAAGATGACACCAAACACCAATTTAGTCAAACTCTGAAAACCAGTTGTCGGCGTAACAAATTGAAACAAGAGGAGGATTAGAATGCACTAAATAACAACAGAATTTGCCGTTTAAAATACGTAGTCTGTTCTCTGAATTATTAAAACGTGTGTGTGTGTAGTTCAACTCTGTTGAAGTACTTTTGAAGATACACATCGCAGTATACCATGCAATGAAAGATTATGACATAACATGAAGGATTATTAAATATTTAATATTATTAAATATTAAAGATTATTGCATATTATGACATAATATAACACAATGTTTATGTCATGATAGATATTATAAAATCGTTTACTTAATTTCTGATTAAATTTATTGTGTAACTGACACTTTATTGGCAAAATATTAAAGTTAGGACAATTATTAGTAGTTGATTTCTTATTTCGTAAGATAAATTGAAAAATAAGATTTTTATTACCAAAAGTAATCATTACTAAATTAAAAAAAATTATCCGACTTCGTTGGCAATAATGGCAATAGTTAGCGATAACTAGAGAGCTAATTCGGGTTGCTATAGCAACGAAAGTTAAGAGGGAAATGTTTTTTTAATTTTTTTTCAAGTTACTGAGTGTGTTCTAGTTACATAAACATCTAAATTTCATCTAGAAATTAATTGACTTTTTAAAAGGTAAAATTTACATCAAAAGTAAAATTTATGGCGTTTCATGCAATAATGTACTTGATTAGTTAATGACATTATCTGGAAGACTTCGCAATTTACTACGACAGTTCGTCTACAGATTGCATCAGACCAGTAGGGCGGTTTCAGAGTAGGGTTTGTAGTTGAAAACAAAAAGGGAAGCACAACCTTGAGAGGGTTAGTGCAGAAAGTAGTTCACAATCCACGTCTGAAAGCTTCGAAATGTTTGATTATTAATAATGTATTGCCTTATTAGTAGTCACGGTCCACTAATTAACGCGGAAGGGGATTTGAAAAATGTTCCATAAATATTCCACTTTTTTGTGAGATTTAATCAACCTTCTGTTGTATGTTTAGATCGTTTGTCACCAATAATATTTTTATAGCGTCAAGAAAAGTCATCGTTCAAAAATAAAAACTGCGGACATCGACACATCTCTATAAACGTAGTTTAGCATTTTAATATTGGTAATTATTTTTGAGTTTCTCTAAATTCTTATATTCTTGCTTTGTTTGACATAAATACTATTTATTTCTACGCTAAAGACAGCGAACATTACTTTTATAAAAGCGATATCCACAATCTAGTGAATCACATCAATACTTCAACTGTTCACGGCTATTGTTCGAAAATTAAAGGTAAATTTAAAATAGGTAAATGTAGAATAGAGAAAGAGAAAGAGAAATAGGGAAGCATAATCAAAGTATTAGACCCTCATCTGTATGAGATAAAATGAACGCCTGCAATCGGAATACATGTTTAGACCTGCTTCTTTCATAGTAACTCAGAGAACACATTCTGACAATCTAAATCCACATTATTTTTCCAACTCCCCTAAAGAATTATAATTGTGTACGACATTCAAATATAAAATATGAATAAAAATAATATACAAATAATTTAAATTTTGCACTCACACTGTTTCTTCTCATTGTGATTCTGATTTGAATATTTGATACTAAAAATAAAATTAATTTTTACGATATTTTATCCTTTCAGGGAAATTAAACATAACTATATTCATTTGTTTCAATGCTTTGTTTTCGATCTCCAAAGTTTTATTCTTTGGCTGTCGGAACCCTTAATTTAGAATAAAGTCATTATCGTATGCTGAATATAAATTTTTGTATTTATTCTGACTGTGTTTCACGGCCAGTTGGTTCGGTTTTGGGAAGACAAATAAGAGATCTCGGGAAACAACCTACTACCTCCGTATTAGATCCACTAACTCATCTTCATTTGCAACTCCCTGATATTCGTCGCGTTCTACATGGAATTCGAACCCAGGTATTGCCAACAAAATGGCTTCGTCGAAATCGACTGCAGTACGGAAGCTCGCAACTTGTGACAAGAATAATATATTGTTCCAAAAATGAGTTACGAAAGCTATAATTTTCAATATTATCACTAGTATGTTATTATTATTAATGCCAATAATTAATACTGTTCCTTCTTGACAGGCTTATAACTGCCCATTGACGATATTACCAAACACATGATTACTTGAACTTGTATTTAAAATTAAATACAAGTTCAGGTTATTTACGAGGATAATTTAGGACAATGCAGATAATTCGAGGATGAGTAAAGACTTCATAAAGTAGCCGTTTAGTTATATGCTTTTTTTTTTTTGATAACTACACCCTAATTTTCCCTGTCTAACTCATCCTGGTTTCTTTATTTCGGCATGTTGTGCACTAATCAGAAATGACATAAAAAGACATAGATGGCAGATAGGTATGGTCCCGTCTTCTACTTCTTTCCGACTACAATGTCCCTGTTGGTTAGAGGGCACATTCAAGTTCAGGAACGATGTAAAAATGTCTACCTCTCTGTTCTAGCTGCGACACTCTGTGACTTTCGTGAATACTGAGATTGTAATAGAATAAGAGACACGTGATCATCTCGTGGATCTGTAATATATAAAGGCAGCAATCAGCGATGAAGAAATCGCTAACCTCCATTGCGAAATGTTCAACAAAAGATCGACCAGTACTCCCACAGAAGAATCATGACGGTAACGTAATTCTAATAATTTCAACTTATAATGATGTGAAATTTGATGTCGCCGTATTTCAGTGTTTGTGAAGCAAATACTTTTTCTTCTTTTTACAAAACAGTACTGTTTCGATTTCAGGTTCTCATCGTGTGTGACCTTAACGCTGTAGCCCATGGGGGAGTTTTACTCAGTAGGATAGCTCTGATCGCGTCTACTGGAACCGGTGTCCAGTCCCGAATTCAGAACGTAAGCAAAACATTAAGAATTATTTTTTGGTCTTTCATCCCTCGATTTGGCTGCCGCTCCACTCGGTGTTTCTAGTCTAGGACTGGCTGCTGCACCCTTTGCAGTATCTTCCCTCGATTTAGCCGCTCCTCTTGCCAAAGTGACCAATATCGCTGGAGTTCCATTGCTAGCAGTATCGCTATCGCTCACTGAAATCTCCTCTGGATGTATTATGACGTTTGCTGTTTTCAATTGCTTGTGCTATCCATTATCTCTTGTGTTGGGTGCTAATAATAACTTTTTAAGTGAGTGCTAATGTAGAATTGCGTACTTTTCTATAGGACGATTGGTATAACGAATCCAAATGATTGCAAATAAAGGTGATAATCAAAGTAGGAAGAACAGGATAATGTTCTCACTTCGGATTATCATTTCGATATTTTAAAAACTTGGAAATAATTTCAACTTAAGATGGATACATTTTAAATCTGAAAACATTCTGTTTGGTTTATCGAGTTGCCGAATTATGTAATAATAAATTAGTTAAAAAATAATAAAACAAATCCATTAGCTGATCCACGTTATAAATATTAGAGGTTTACAACTTTGCATGGTTAAATTTAAAGCAGTCACTAGTAACCCCCCCATATCTATCAAAATTTAAAGTAGGTAGTATTCACATCACGCTATAAAAATTTTAAGCAGGTAATGATAACAAAAGTTGATGGTTAAAACAAGACATTTCTCATTTTAACTTGGATGAGGAACCTCCGTAGCTCAGTCTGTATAGACGAATTCCTTTTGGTTGGCAAGTTCTGGATTCTAATCCGTCTACGACGTTACGAACCTTTATCAGGATATTTTCAGATAAACACCAGTTAACTGATATCATTGAATTATTCCAGAATCAAGTAGAAATGATACTATAGAAACACACTACCAATTTGACAATTGACATTTATGTCTTTAGGGGTGAAGCAAGATGCTTTTCATATTCCCCGCTATCTGTTGTGGTTACAGTGAGGGTAAAATTTATGAGCAGTTTGCTCGCCCTGAATGGGCATGGAGATAACGATGCATCGCTACAGGAGGTTAATATAGCTTTTGGTCTTCTATATTTGAATATGTCCGTTGGATCGTATGCTGCAGCTTGCTGAACCAAATCGTTGGAGTGTGTGGACGTCTTTAGGAAAAACTTCGATGCTAAGGATTGTAGAAAAGAGAAAATATAGGGAATATTTGTGTCTCTGTGGAGTTGATTGTTTCTAACATACCACGGGGCGTTCAGAATCATTCTCAAGCACTTGTTCTGTACTCGTTGTATCTTGATAATGTTAGCATTAGAGGTGTGGCTCCAGGCCGGAAAGGCATAAGTGATTATAGGACGAATCGTCATCTGGTATAGTTGCAATTTGATTCTGTTGCTGAGCTTGCTATTTCTATTAATTAGTGGTTAGATCTGAGCTATGGCTTTAGATGCCTTTGCGCACGTAGACTTGAGGTGTTGGTTGAAAGATAGCTTTTTGTCGAGAATCACACCAAGGTAATTTGTTTCTGTCTGCCAGGGAATTTTAGTATTGAATAGTAACACATCTCGTACAGGAGACATTGGCCTTTTTGAGAAAAGAGCGGCTGAGCTTTTCTAGGGGTTGACTTCCAATCTCCACTTAGAGAACCAACCCTCCAGCTTTAGAATGTTTTCTTGAAGCTTTCTGGTAATGAAATGGGGTTTGAGAGATCTGGTTAGTATTGCCGTATCGTCCGCATACAGGGCCAAAATGGAAGTCATCGGATTGTGCGGGATGTCTGACATGTACATAGAGAACAGCAATGGAGGCAGTAGAGATCCCTGTGGCACTCCAGCAAAGATATGGCGCTGGGAGGATGTAGAACCGCTGATTTTTACTTGTATTGATCTATTCTGAAGATATGAATGGATTAAATGGACCATTTTTGGTGAGGTGCCGGCTGATTATATAACAATTACATTATAAAATAAAAGGATTATTAAATTTTCTATAAATTTATATTTATTTTTAAATATTTTAAAATTATGCTACATAAATATAAAAATAAAATTGTAGTTACAAATATAGTTTATAGTTACTTTAAAAAATTAAGAAAGATTTTACTATCTTTCCACATATTGTATTATTTCAATTTTGGATGGATGCTCTGTGATATTCAAACATGACGATCATTTGAAATAATAATGGTAATGATATCATATGCTAAAATATTGAAAGGAGATGTAAATTCTGAAAGGTGTGTGGTGAATTATTCAGTAAATCAGATCGAATTTCAAGTGAAAATGCAAAGTCTGAATGGGCGTATTTCGTGGTCATCATATATGACCTCATAAGGCCCATGAGAATATGAGTCCATCATACAATGTGGATATGAATACATGGTGCCGTCAGAATTTATTTTAAGACGAATATTATTTAAATTTAGCTGCTCCGAAGGTGAGATGACAGAGGATGTAGGAGGTTTGGGAATTGTTGGAAATCCCAAACGTTTGAAACAAGTTGAAAACTGATGTAGGATTGAGCACTTATGATTTTGTCTACATCTAACCCTAACCCATTACACTGTCACCTGCAAATTTCGTTGTTGAAACAATGCACACAAGAATGAAACGTTCTCCAAGGCGCCGTTCCCATTCCAAAAGCTCACAAACCCATTTGCCAGCGTGGAAGAACGAAAATGACCTCTGGGCTACAGATTCAAATTTAACGCTTGTAATATGCGTTGAAGAAATAATAAATTGATATTTTACTTGAGGCTACCTTCCTCTCCAGAGAATTGTGACGTGGAATAAGTTAACTCTTCTTTCCAAAGGACATTGTTTTAGGCCTATCTTAGGCTTAGCACCACCACTAGACTTAACTGCTGCGAAAATAGCCACACAGAAATATTTCCCCAAATGACATTCGGCCTCGTCGAAATGACTTAGCTTTTGACTATACATCCTTTGTCCAAAAAGAAACCGAACTTTTCGAATATAGAAGAAACTAGTGGCGCCACCTGTTGTATCTTTTTGTTGTCGAAAGTGGTAACCATCTTTAGTGTTGTGTCAACTGTTTATGACATTTGTTTCATTAGAAGCAAAGTTACAGTGCCAAGAGTGACTGTGTTTTGACGAACGGTCAGAAAATGAGTTTCAAATAGAGAGCTGCGATTGACTTTTGTGTTAAACTTGGTAAAAGTTTTACCAAAACGCATCAAATGCTTCCAAAAACATAAGGTGATGAATGCTTATCCGATCCTAAACCATTCGTACTTGAAGTTTACGAGTGGTTTAAGCGATTTCAAAGTGGTCGTGAGACGTTTGAGGACAACGAAAAGCCAGGCCTTCCAAAAACTGGACTGAGCGAAGTTAACATCCAAAAAATGCATGATTTCATCAAAGAAAACCCGAAATCATCCGTGATATTGATTGAATATGAATTGGGGATTCCAAAATCAACTGTGCACAACATTTTGACCGAGAGTTTGGGCCTTCGTAAATTGAATTCGCGATTTGTTCCCCACAAGTTGACCGACGACAAAAACTTTTTCGAATTGCACATTGCAATGACGTCATTAAAACCGCTCGTAAGGACTCAAACGTCCTTGAAACAATCGTTGCTGGTGACGAAACGTGGTGTTTTGAGTATTAGCCCAAAACAAAGCGCCAGTGGAGATCGCCAGAGTAGGGGAATCCGAAAAAAAGTCGCTTGGAGAAGTCAAAAGTCCACAAAGAATTCGTTCCGCCTGGCCAAACGGTCAATGGTGAGTTTTATCTCGAAGTTTTGAAGCGATTGATAGCGACAATTCGTCGTACGGCATGAATATCGTGACGATCGACCGTTCGTCAAAACACACTGTCACTCTTGTCACTATAACTGGGCTTCTAATGAAACAAATGTCATAAACAGTTGACACAACACTAATGAAGGTTGCCGCTTTCGACGATAAAAAGATACAACAGGTGGCACCACTAGTTTTTTCTATTTTCGAAAAGTTCAGTTTCTTTTTGGACAGAGGGTGTACTCGAAATCAATGATTTCATGTATAGTCCAAAAATGTATACTGTTTGTCGCATCCATTTTTCTACAATCGGAAGAGTATTCTTATGACTTTAGATTAGATAGTGTACTTCGAAATCTCTATTGGGGCTAGTAGTAGTGCAGGCACTAGTGACAAGATCAAGATCAAGATAAGATAAGGAATCGTGACGTGATTGGTTGATGACGTCATTGTGTGTGACGTCATGGGTCTGGAATGTTTGGAATTTCCCTGGGGGCATATGTGTCAATGGGTTCAGTTGTTGTGTTTTGGTTCGCGTATGGCATTATGGGTGATGATAGAGATAAGGATTCGTGTTGTGATTGGTGGTGCACTAGTGACAAGATCAAGATCCAGATAAGATAAGGGATCGTGTGGTGGGTGGATGTTGTTATCAGATGTAGATAAGTGACGTCATTTGTTATTTGTAAATAAATGACGTCATTTGTTATTTGTAAATAAGTGACGTTGTTTTGAATGGAAAAGGGAGATATATTAGAGATAAGTATTCGTGTTGTGATTGGTGGGACACTAGTGACAAGATCAAGATCAAGATAAGATAAGGAATCGTGACGTGAATGTTTGTTGTTATGAGATGTAGATAAGTGACGTCATTTGTTATTTAAATCAGTAATAAATGACGTTATTGTTTTGAATGGAAAAGGGAGATATATTAGTGTATAAGGAATCGTGTCGTGATTGGTGGACACTTCTGACCAGATCAAGATCAAGATAAGATAAGGAATCGTGACGTGAATGTTTGTTGTTATTGATTTTAGGATGTTTGGAATTTCGCTGGGCCCCCCTTCTGTCAGAAACATCACGTGGTGTTTTGGGTTTGTTTATTGCCTTGCGGGTGATATTTAGAGATAAGAATCGTGACGTTATGTGTTTGGAAATTCAGAGTTTCGAGGTTTTCTGAATAATTTAATTATATGCTATGTCACTCAAACATACCGTTTTTTTTTTTCTTCTAAGGATGGATGTACTAATTTCCAATACATTATGGGGTATTTCTTTCTTTCCTGTTAAAGGTGGGAATTCTTAGAGTAGAATAGAGTTGTGATGGCGTCCGTGTTTAGATTTTCTGAATAATTTAACTATATATACTAATGTAACTCAAACACACTTTTTTTTTCCATAGTTCATCTGTATTTTCTTCTATATTCATATTCTAATCAAGTTCATATTTTATTCAGAATTCATCCGAATATTTTTATTTGTCTAAAATTAATATCTTAAAGTTCAAGAAATAAATAAATAAATAAACAAATAGTGTGTGAATTCACGGTGATTTCAAAAGTGTTCTTACTTAAACATACATAACACATCAAAGACACTGTTTGTTCTTTTAAGTTTACATATTTATTTCACAGATATTATTTACAATGCAATATGCAGAAATAGGAATTTACATACATCACCAATGCAAATGGTGTTTTTCTTGGCGTAACATTTCTTTGATGAGGCAAGTTTGATTGCCTGATTTTGATACTACTTCCCAAATTTTTATGGCAATTTCTGAGGTCACTAATATTAGCAGTACTGCTATAAAAGCAAGTAACTGCCACTTTTGCGATGGTTCTTGATTTTCACCTGCAAAGAAAAAAAAATCATTGATAGTAATGGAAAAGTTAGCAGATTACTATAATCCTAATACATTAGTTAGTTTTGGAAGTATCAAAGCTTTACAGAAACATACAAATTTGCCACATGAAACCGTGAAAAGTTGGTTAGCAACACAACCTACTTATGTGAGACATAAAGCCATTAGAAGAAAGTTTAAACGCAATCAAATCAAAGTCCCGACACTTTTACATACTTTTCAATGTGATTTGGCAGATATGTCGTCCCTTGCAAAAGAGAATGGGGGTGTGTGTTTCCTTCTTGTATGCATTGATTGTTTTTTCCGATTTGCGTGGGCTCGAACACTGAAGAAGAAATCAGTAGACGATGTTGTTAAGGGTTTCGAGTCTATTTTTAAAGAGGAAGTGCCATGTTACATAAACACTGATCAAGGAAAAGAGTTTTGCAACAAGAAAGTTCGTACAATGTTTAAAAACCATAATATTCATTTCTACACGACCAGGAGTGAAATGAAAGCACCCATTGCAGAAAGATTTATCAGAACACTGAAAACAAAGATCTACAAATGGATGACGTATACTAAAAGTAAAAGTTATACGAAAGTTTTGCCGACCCTTGTACATACTTATAACCTCACACCACACCGCACTATCGGTATGGCTCCTTCGCAAGTTAACCTTCACAACGAGGATCGTGTTTGGAAATATTTGTACGGAACCCAAGAGGAGACTACCAAACCAAAATTTCAAGTAGGTGATAGTGTGGTTTTAAGTGATGATACCCACAAATTTAGAAAAGTATTGGGGTATTGGGGTAACTGGACACGAGAATTGTTCACTATTGCTCAGGTCATTAATAGAAACCCTGTAGTATATAGAGTTCGCAGTCGGGACGGAGAGATAGTGGAGGGAACTTTCTATGAACCTCAACTGCAAAAGGCTAATATACCCAGTGAACTTCCGGAAGACGTGTATCTAATCGAACAAGTACTTAAGCACCGCAAACAGATAGGAAAGCTTCAGTATTTTGTTAAGTGGCTCGGTTATCCCTCATCGTATAATTCTTGGGTTCGTAGCGAAGATGTTTTATTTAACCCTTCCCAGTAATGCTAGTATGAAAATGTTTCCTACAAACACGCAAACGAAATTTCAAGTGGAATTACCATACGAGATCAGACTTAAAGGTAAATGGGAAGTTGCACTTGCCGAAATTGATCTTCCGGGAGAATTTAATAACATCGATTCCGGTTACGATGAGTTTCATATGATACGTGCAGTTGGAGTAGGAAGAGGTGTCAATAATATCGACAACAACAACATCATAGGAAATAAAGTTTTCGAAAAGTCTAAAGAAGGATTTTACAAAGTGTACAAGATTCCCCATGGCAGTTACAATTCACCCTCTGAACTTCTTCAAGCAGTGTTTGATGTGAGTTCTGTGATTACTGGAAAAAAGAACCCAAACAACACTATTTCTCTGACAGTCCCAAAAGTTGTCTCCTTGGGAAACAACAGGGACTGTTGTTTCCCAAGGAGGCCTCGGGTTTGGGTCTTCTACTGGGTTTTAATCAGATTGGTGTTAAACTGAAAGGTACAATCACAGGGAAATATCCAGTTGATATAAAGAGGGGTGTAGCCGCATATTTTGTTTATTCTGATTTAATACAAGAACAGATAGTTGGTGATACATGTGCACCAATGTTACGAGTTGTTCAGTGCAGCACCAAGTGTTCCTTCGTTTTTGCTCAACCTGATTATTATCCGTTACGAAAACCAACATTTCAGTCAATTAGCATTGAAATTCGTTCTGACAGCGGCGAGTTGTTCCACTTTCGTGGTGGCAAGACAATAGTTAAATTACAGTTCCGACAAGTGAAGGATGACTGATTATCTTAGATATTACACATTGCAGGCAGGTGGGGCTCAAATGTTTACGGGCCCCCCCAATACAACGTGGGTACGGATTAGGTAGCATTTTCAGAAGTGCCTTCTCCTTTCTAAGTCCACTTTTAAAACCTGCAGCTCAATTTGTCGGTCGTCAAGCCTTAAAAGCCGGTCAGCATATGATAGGAGATGTATTGGAAGGGGTACCTGTACGTCGAGCCTTTATAAACAGAGCATCAGAAGCTGGGAAAACCATTGCTGAAAAAGCTCAGAGTCGATTACTTCAGAGATGTCATCTCGCTTGCGTTTTTTAGTATTCGTTTTTTTCTTCTTGCTTCCTTGACCTCTCTGAAGTAATCGACTCTGAGCCTTTTCAGCAATGGTTTTCCCAGCTTCTGATGCTCTGTTATAATATATATATTTTTATTTATTTATTTATTTTTATTGTAAACATAACAATCTTATGTGCAGGATTAACCGGTTTTTGGTTCTCTGCAGTCAGGCAGAGAGGTTACATGCTCATATTCTTGTTGAGGTATGTTACACGAAATATCAGTTATAAGGTGAATTACATTTTTTTTTTAAATTTAAGCCATTAATAGTTATTTTGACGATACTGTATAAGAACAAAATCTAACATGTATTTGTAAGAACATAACAGTTACTATAGGACAATATTATCTATTTGCATGAGAGTAACAGCTTATTAATATTCGCACTGTTAAGCACGAAAAGTCTTTCTTTCCCCTTTCTTTGGGAGGAGGGAATGATGTCACTTCTATGCTAGAAAGTGGACTATGATGCAGTCGCTCCGCTCAGCCAGGAGTTGATTCCGTGGATTCCAGTCTTGGTGAAAAAGATCTAAGATGTTGTTTTGCCTGTGGTGGTGATGCTCCTGTAGGATCCGACTTCTCACCTTTTGTTTGAAGGCTGCAAGGAGTTGGTCAGCTGCCTCTCTCTCTCTGTGAAGTTGTTGAGCTGTCTGGTCTTGTATGTCTGATGTAGAAGCTGTATATTACCGCATTAGAAGTGATGAAGAGGTAATTGTAGAATGAATGATTATTTGACTCTGCATGGACGAGATTGAAATACCCCTTTTCTGTATGAAGACTACCACAGGTGAGAGCTGCCATTTCCCGAGACAAACGGATTAATTGGGTGTTGACTGGGCATTCCAAGTAGATATGCCGGACTGTTCCTGATTGGGAGCAGAACAGGCATTTATCTGAGTTAAATTTTCGTAATATAGTTGGAGTGGGTAATACATTGTGCCACATTCTCCACTGAATATCTGCGTCAGGTTTGATGGCTCTTGTGAGATACTGTAGATCCCATTGAAATAATGTTTGATGAGATGATGCAGGATTTTCCAGTAAAGTGCTTTGGTTCGACTGTTGTGTTAGAGAGCTGTAGATTTTGTTGGTGTTGCTGGGTGTAAGTTTCTCCCATGAATTATTATTTTTTATTACAAAGATAGGCGCAGGATCTTCTGAGTTAGGAGGGCTAAGCCCCTCTTCTGTTATGCTATCGGGCATAGCTATTTGAAAAGCGGCCTTTAAAGTTGTATCTGCTCAGACTGATTCCCATGTTCCAGGTTTTCGGGCGATTTTGGAAAGCGCCAGGTGAGGCTCGGAGAAAGAATGTCACCCAAGATCCTCACGCCTCACCAACTCAATGGAGGAAAAAAAATCTCTTTCTGAGTGATTAGGTTTCTTACCATCATGTTGTGGAAGATGGATCAGGAAGGGATGCTGTCTTCACTGTGTGCTGGAGGTTTAGCTTCTTCCATCTTCGAAGGGCATCTTTGTAGAAGTTTGTTAGATTTACTGGCACGTGAGCTGTTGTCATTCTTAAGGTTGTGGAGAGAGAGACATCTAGTGGCAGAAGTGAAAATATATTCAGTGGTGCATTTGTGTGATATTTCCTGTTGTAGGGTATTAAGGAGAAATCGAACTCGGAACGTTGTTATCCTGTTGTCAATGGAGGTTAAGTTTTGTCTTCCATTCTTTGAGAGAAGTACATAGTTTGGAGTAGGAAAGCCATTTTGTTTTGTTCCATATGAATCGATAGATGGTTGGCTTTATTTTTTTGTGCATTTCACTGGTGGCATGAGAATCTTTAGTGTATGGACACTGCTGGCTATTTGGTTGGCAATTATTGTTCTCCCTCTTGTGGAAGCAGAGGCTCGTATTGCTGCCCACTTTCCTAGTACCTGCTTGAATCGTTTATTTAGTGTTTCCCAGTTCTTATCCACATAAGAGGGCGTGTTTCCTAGGTAAATCCCCAGGTATTTGTTTCCCTCTGCGGACCAATGACCAGACATTGGGGAGTCGGTTCGGTTTTTTCATTTGCCACACCACAGTCCTGTGGTTTTATGTGCGTTTAGTTTGGCTCCTGAAGCTGCCTGGTATTGTTGGTATGCTGTTTGTATGTTATGGAGATTCTATTCTTAGCGGGCTATAATTGTAACATCATCAGCATATGCTGTCAGGATTATGGTTTGGTAGGAAAGTTTAGGACGGGATGCCCTAAACATCATGCTTAATCTACACAAAAAAAGGCTCAATGGCAATTGTGTAAACAGGAACGGAAAGTGGACAGCCTTGTTTAATACCTCTGCTGTATGGTGCAGTTATGGTAAGCCTGTTGTTTATTTTCATGCAAAACTGTGCCTTGGCATACAACATTTTAATAGAGTGAATGATGCCTGAGCCAAAGCCAAATGCTTTCAAGCAGTTGAAGAGGTATTCAATGCGGTCGAAAGCTTTTTCTTGGTCCAGTGTTACAAGAGCCACTGTTTCATTGTTGCTGTTGGTTATGCTTATGAGATCCCTTATGAGGTGTAGGTTTTCGTGGATAGATCTTCCAGGAATGGAATAGCTCTGATGCCTATTTATTATTTCGCTCAGAGCGGGTTTAAGTTTGTTGGCAATGGTTTTGGATATAATTTTACAGTCGGTGTTTATGATAGAAATGGGTCTCCAGTTTCATAATTTCGTGGCGTCTCCTTTCTTTGGAATGAGTTTAATAACAGATGTTGTCATATTGAGTGGGAAGCCATTGGTATTCGCGTCGACAAAAATTCTGTAGAGGATAGGTCCAAGCTGTTTCCAGAAGGACTGGTAATACTCAGTGGTGAGCCTGTCTCTGCCAGGAGATTTATCTTTAGGTAAGGAGGCGCAGGCAGTTGTCAAATCGTGTAGCGTGATGAGGAGTTCTGTATTTCGCCTTGTTGCTGGTGAGAGTCTTTTCACATCGGAGAGAATTATTGATTATTATGGGAGAAGGAGGATGTTGGTCGGTGATAATGAAAGAATGACGAACACTGAGAGGATATAGCAGACTCCCCCAACCCCAGATTGGACCCTACGGAAGTGAAAAGTATATTCATATCCGATAAAGGCCATTGATATGCGTGGTAGTTGAAATTATGAAACATCAAATAGAAATAAAATTTATGACCTGATCGTCACACCTCAACGCCTTCGTAGGAAAGCATCGATAGGCCAATAACAGTGATGCCAGAAATTCTGCCACGTACAACCTTGTTAAATAAAACACCGATACACTGTACATGAGAATCATTAGAAAACTTCACAAAACCTACGAAAAGCGTGAACTAACACCGGACAGCTGTAGCTGCTCGCTCTCACTATTAGATATGAAGAATGCAAACACCATTAGATAACTCACAGGAATCTGTAACCATCACCACCACCAGAAGATAAAAGCAACTTCAACCGAATGCCTATTATTTTATAGAATTTCAAAAATTGTTGCTCTTGATATCTCTAAGGCATTTGATTACTTTTGAACAAAGACCAACAAGGAATGTTCTATCAATGACATTTTTCATGAACTACGCAAACAACAAAATAATTAATAAAAAAATTAATTTAATTCGTGGATATAGATTATTTTTGCTTGCTAGAAAGGCAGATGTGTCTTCGTTGTGAATCTACATCGCTAAACGTCACCCATCTAATATTTATTACGTTTTCAAACGAGCTATTATTAATTGTTAAAAAGTAAAAAAAAAAAGTTACTCATGCCAGGATAATCAACAATCAACATCACACGATATTAGTCATAGGAGAATTGTAACCCAGGATAAAGGGAGTGTTACTTCTCTTTTTTCCCAGGAGTTGTTGCTCAGAAGCTACCTAGCAACTCTGATATCATCAAAGGCAAATTCCATGCACCCTTCGTGAAGAATTCTAGGTGATGCGCTTAGAATAAAGTAGAGACCAGGAGCGTGATCAGCTGAAAACTTCTTTCGAAAATTAAAAGGTATACACTAAACAACACGGACTATATAAGACTACTAACCTCATTCTTCTATGGTCACGTTACGAGACTAGTTTTAAGTTACCGTTGCACTTGAAAATATTAGAAATTCGTTTTCTAAAGGAATGATTTAATTTATTTTGTGTACAATATTTTTTTAAAAAGTTTATATGGCTGAAAAAAAAAAATCGGTATTCACGCTGTTCGGGTTTTATCCCAAGTACATGCATAAATGATACTAACTTAGTCGAACTCTAAAAACCTGTGAAGTGTGCATGATGAAAGGATAAATAAATAATTAATGCGTTTCTGTGCATGATGAAAGGATAAATAAATAATTAGTAGAAATGCATAATTAAAACACGTAGTTTGTTCTTCGAATCAGTGATTCGTGAGATCCAGACATTAATACGATTAAATGCAGTTGCTGCTGATATTCTGCTTTGGTCAATATGAATCCTATCAGTATCACCATAATCTCTTTCTTGATTAATTTCATCAAGTTTTATTAATGACAAGTTACTGTTACTAAAATTATGCACTTTCTGAGGCAATTAAAAAAATAAATTAAATTAAAAGATATTCATTTCATGTTAATCCATCATGCATTTACATAGACATAGAAGCTATCACAGCATCCGGGAAAATTAGAATTTCTAAAAAAGCATTAAAAGTTTTAAGATTATTTTATCTTTTGTATATATAAAATAAATTGGTGTATTAACAAATTCTACTTAAATTCAGAAATACTAAAAATATCTTGATATTGTTTACTTTTGTTATTTATAATATAACATTTTTATATTATAATATTGTGGATTTATCATTATTTTTATAATATAAATAATTTATTTAAGGAATCCTTGAAATTAATGTGTATGTCCATTTATTACGTGTATTCTTCGTCGATTGAATTACATTTTTCGTGAAACTAACACGATCCTATCGTTTTGAGTATTTCAGTAAACAATAAATTTCCTACTTTCTCGATAAGTTTCATTTATTTATTTTATAGCAACTACAAATATAAAATTTTATGTTATACTTCTAGTTGCTATAGTAACCGTCTCAAGGATGCAACAATGGATATTAAATTGAATTTTTACGTTTTTATGAAATAGTTGCAGACGAATATCACCAAACGTATCTAGAAATTTTCAATTATTTTATTATTATTTTTGTCAAAATAGATCATACTGTCTATGCATACAATAATGTCTTATTAATATTCACCGTTAATGCAGTGCCCATTTTGAAAAGAATGAGGATGTTGGTGCTGCTCCAGAGTATTTTTATACCGTAAATTCTAACCGTTGCATTGCAGGTGATGAAGTAGGTGAGTACTTAAGGACTTCGTCTTGTAGACCTTCACGTTGCCTCATCTATTTACACAGCATTAACGCTAATGTAAGAAATGGAAACAATCATTGAGAGATTGCTAGAGATAACTGATAAAGAAATGTTTTTCATCTGTTTAATCTACATTCAGCATCTCCGAAATACAATCGCATATTTTGAACTAATATTCACGCTAATTCGAATTCAAAGACTCGATTCTCATCAATATTGGGTATCTAAAATGGATTTTCGTCATTATTTTCTTTGGTGCTTTAAAAAGAGGGTTTAAGAGGGTTTAACTCCTTAAAACAATGTTCTACGCAAACGTAGTCGCATTTCAGTAATTTTAAATTCGTATCTTCCGAATTTTGCTAAAATTCAGCATTGGTTCTCTGTCAATTTACTTCATGTTCACATCTAATTTGAATATTATGATTTCGGATCATCTCTTCTGGCAAACGAATTTTATAAAGTCACTGAAACATGGCAAATTGTTTCTAATATAGTAACAATCCGAAATCTTCCGATATCATTGGCATCACACATCCTTCTTCCATTCTAAAAATACTGGCTTTACCTGTACGCTCGATACCAGTTAGTATGTCTGATTCTGATAGCCAGGTCTCACTAATGCCTACAATCTGAGGTCCAAACGTTCAGGCTAAAAACTCGATCTCATTATTTTTGATAACTTCATTCTTTTTCAGACATACATTGCCTCCGAACTTTTATGTATACTCAAGTATCTAGTTTGGATGATCCAGTTGAATAACTTGCAGATTTATCACTTACGCAGGCATTCTTACACACACTTCAGAAGTTCAAACCAGATTTAGTTCGGTTGGTTAGGTTTGGTTTCGTTTATTTAGACTTACTGCCGAAGTAACTCGGACTAATGAGGCCTGTGTGTTATGTCTGTTGATTGAATGTGTGCCCAATGGTTGGTTAGCCTTCTTTACGGGATGAACTTCTATAAAGTTCAGCTACTTTCGGTAGGACTTTCAGTATGGGTGTTGTTCTTCAAGTAGGATATTGATCATATCCAGACATTGATGAATTATATCTAATATACTATTAACATGTCATCATTTTCTCACTTGGATATACTTTTTTCTACACTCTATCCAAAGGATAGATTTCCAACTTTAAAATTAAAGTATTTTTAAAATGCATGTGTCAATGTCCAGTATAGTTTTTAAGAGAATAGCTAACTTTGCATGTTTACATTAATATTCTATTGTTACGTGACACTTCCAAAGAGTCTGTGGATTCAACTTGGTGGGACACACTACTCCACCGCACAAATTTCGGAAAAAACCTAAGAGAGAGAGAAACTCTCGAAACTCATCCCATTTTAGTCGCCTCTTACGAGATGCATGGGTTACAGCGGCGCTATTCTTAGCCCGGCCACCACATAGGGTTATTTGTATATATATTTGTATTTAAATCTCAATATTTGTATATTTGTATTCTCAATCAACCATAAAAATCAATCAAAATAAGGACTACCTTAAAAGGGAAAGCAAAACTGCTTTTTATCTTCCCCGTTATCTGTAGAGGATAAGGTATTATATTTGTATTCACATCTCAATAGGTTTATTTAAAGTTTTCTTATTCTAAATAATAAAAGGATCTGGAAACTTTCTAATTATTTTTTTTAAATTTCCAAAATTTTAAGAAAAATATTCTATAAATACAGTATTAAAGTTTGATATATTTTTATAAAGATTATAATAGTTAAATGAATATGTGTATGTATACACACGATATGATGGAGCTGTAATATATTATCATTAACCCATAATAATCTGATATTTGGCCTTTCTCTAGCTTTTCAGACTCAATTTAATGGCACCGTTGATATATGATATTAAAGAATATTAAAAAGTCAATTCAGGACGACAGGACACAGGACGACTCCAAAGGTTTATTGATTATACATGTATAGAAAATAAAATAATTGAAACAAATATTCTTCTTTTTTTTGTTAAGCAAAATCTTCGAAAATTTCGTCGGATTTAAATTTTTTTTTTCGCTAAAGCGAAAAAACAAAAAATTTAAATCCGACGAAAAGACCTTATTGGATCCATTCGGTCCAATCCGCTTTAGGCAGACTTTGATCAACATAACCTCGAAAAATTCCATCTCCTTCTAGGTATAGGAGCAACATGACAAACCAAATAATAGATTTCGTATGGTCTGTCACGATCTGAGAACACAGGACACAGGACGAAGGTTTCAAGAAGCCCCAAGGTGCTTCTTGAAACCTTCCCCTGTAGCAGAACCACTGCACTGAAGATGTCTTTGATACTAAGAAGAAAATTTTGCATCTGTCAAAATAATTTTCACTTAAGTCCTCTTTTTTTTTTTATTCTGAAATTTCAAAGAAAAATGAATGTCAGCTTACTCATCTATTCTGAAGCTATAAAAAGTAAACGATTCTTCTGAAGAAGGCCAAAGTCGATCATTTTAGAGATAAAGACAAGCAACAAAAAGCTTGCAATTTTATTGAGATGAGTCTTGAGTAACCTCCCGCTAAGCCACTCCAAAAACAATCGCATATCTTAGAGGTTGATGCAGAATAAAAACATTTATTGTTTACAATCTGCGAATAAGCCAACCGTGATTCTTTCAATCTTCGCCTGGTCATTGTTTGTTTTCCTTGTTTGACTCCATTCTACATACACCCAAAGGTGCCTCCAACACTCCAACTCCAATGATCATGACGTTTTTGGAATTGGATCTTAAACGTTTTGTAGGATCCCGTGTTTTACTCTAGTTAAAAGATGCATTTTGGAATAAAGTAACAAATAACGTCTCGATTTCAGCTATCGTTCACAATATGCGTTTGACTGCGTCTGGCACTAGGGCTTACTAAGCAAGCCCATCGTTTAATCTATCTGAAGATCTCTGTAGTTGAATTGCCAGCTTTCTGTCTGAACGCACACTATGTGGTGGTGGTGGTGGTGGTGGATGGTTCCTTTTCCGTTCACGATTCAACTAATGCCGGGGTTCCACAAGGTTCTGTTCTCTCACCAACCCTTCTCCTACTATATATCAATGAGCTACTTCAGTTCACCTCCAACCCAAAACCTCCAACCTTCAAAGCAAAAGTTGGGTATTATATCAACTCTTGAGAATCGTGCAAGATTTGTACTGTCAGATGAAGAAGAACTAAAAAAAAAGAACTACAACATCTTAAATGGACCTTTAAAAGCAATGGCTACTCTTAAAAAAAAAGTATCAACAAACAATTATTCCACCGTCAACGTAGCAACGTAGAGACACAGGACGACTCCAAAGGTTATACTCCTTGCCATATATCAGCACACCATCCAAAAAACTGATTAGAATCTTAAAGAAATTCAACATACAAACGTGCTTCTCGACTCTTCCAAAAATAAGATCAAGTTTCAGCAACTACAAACAATCTCACAACCTTCTACAATTCCCAGGTGTATACAAAGTCACATGTGAGTGCGGAAAACCTTGCTATGGCCAAACGGGGAAATTTATCCTCCTATGTCTCGAGGAACACCAGAGAGACATTGCTTACAAAAGAACCAGAGCTACTGCCCTATCAGGCCATGTCCTATTTTCAATAAACACGAACAACGAAAGCCGCTAACATGAAGTAAATTGGACAACAACATCAAACGTACATATTTGCCACGATGAGGTAGAACGCCGCATTGTCGAGTCAAAAGAAATCACCTTGGACCCTCTTCATATGAACAATAATCTCAGCCATAATTTGCCTGACTCTTTCAGCTCTACTGTTAGATACGGGAGATCGCGTGGCTCCACACATGCACAAGTGTACAACAATAGAACTTTCACACGGACTATAGCTCAAGTTCATAATAACTGTAATTTACAGTCGAATATTATGGCTTTATAATTGTATAGCTTTAGAGCGGCTCAATGTTTATTTCAGTGTCTTTTAATATCTTTCTATGTTCTTAACGCCTGATGAAGTCAATCTCGACGAAACATGTTGCGTTTTCAAATAAATCTCAGTTTGTTATAATTATCGGATTTTTAGTCAGTTTATATTAAAATGAACATATCCAACCTCCGAGCCGCGGTTAATTGGTTCCAAGAAGCGACCGCACTATGCAAAACCGCGTTGTCCGAGGTCTATTTATAAAGGTTTTCAATTTAATTTGTTTATTACAAAAATTTAGAATAATAAAAAAATCAAAATGTTTACAAATGAAAAAAAATTATTTTTATTAACTAAATAACAAATAAAATCCTTTTAAACTGATATAAAAGTGTTCGTTGAACCATCCTTGTCTTCTTTGTCTCTTCAAGTACTAGATCTCTGTAGCATTTGATGGCATTACTGAGACGTTGTCTCACTTTGATGCTTCTTTCCAAATTCGGGTCGGCATTTATGAGAAAGTCGGAAGCTTCGTCGATTTTTCTCACAAAAGTTGAAAGGTCAGCAAAGGAAAATTCTTCAACCATGACATCAGTGGGGTCATCTTCGTCTTCTTCTGCTTCATAGGCTCGTTGTTGTTCCAACTCCAAAAGGGTTTCATCATCCAGATCATTTGAATGAGAATCAATACATTCGTTCACATTGTTACAATCTAAACTTGTAAAACCAAGATCTTTGCCCATCTGCACAATTTCTGTTGAGATTTTCTCTTTCTGTGTTGCAAAGGCAACAAAGTCCTTTGAACAATGTGGCAAGATATTATGTCATACGGCTCTCATGTTGCTTTGAGTCACCTCTTGCAAAGATTCATAAATATTTTGAATGGCATCTTTTATGTTAAATTTCTTCCAAAATTCACTCAAAGTCCAAGAATCTTCTTCTGCTGTAGCTTTAATAGCTTGAGCAAGAGTTCGTCTTAAATAGTAAGCCTTGAAAGGGGAGATAACGCCTTGATCCATCGGCTGCAGAATCGATGTTGTGTTTGGAGGGAAAAAATAAATCTTGACATTTTCATCTAAGTCAATCAATAGAGTTGGATGGCCTGGTGCATTGTCTAATAAAATCAAAATTTTGAAAGGAATAGCATTCTTTTTACAATAGCTTTTAACTTCAGGGCAAAAACAAGTTTTAAACCAGTCTTCGAAAATTGAACGAGTCACCCACGCTTTTTTATTCGAACGCCAATGAACAGGTAAATTGTTCTTTGTAAAGCCCTTAAGAGCTCTTGGGTTTTCCGCTCTGTACACTGACAGTGGCTTCAATTTTAAATCACCTGATGCCTCCTAGTAAAAGTGTCAATCGGTCTTTTGACACTTTATACCCAGCTTGTGTTTTTTCCTTCTCTGCTAGAAATGTGCGCGATGGCATTCTTTTCCAGAATAAGCCAGTCTCGTCAGCGTTAAAAATTTGATCATCTGTGTAGCCTTCCTTCTCAATAAGCTCCTTCAATTCACTGGGAAATAATTCTGCAGTTTTAGTGTCAGCACTTGCGCTTTCACCTTGGATTCTTACGTTATGGAGTCCCCTACGCTTTTTGAAATTGTAGAACCACCCGCGACTTGCTATAAACGTTTCACTGGTTGTACCTCCTTCATTTTCGCTTTCATTTTCTTTTATTTTGTCATATAGACTCGTCGCTTTTGCTTGGATTATCATTTGACTCAAAAGAATCTTTTTCTGATTACAATCTTCAATCCAGATCATTAGAAGGCGTTCCATATTTTCCATTGTAGAAGATCGATTTCTCGCGATCACTTTTGACATATAAGAAGCAGTGCTCATTCCATGTTGTTTAATCTTTTCTTTGCTCTGAATAATTGTTCGTCCAGATGACTCATTCGTTGAATTCTCACGTGCTATTTTAGCAAACGAAGCGCCATTCTCGTGACATTTTATAATTCCAAAGTTTCTTCTCTAATGTCAACAACTTGCATTTTTTTGTTACTCCAACAGTGTCTTCTTTGTTTTGTCCATTTTCACTCATACTTAAATAATAAAAAAATATTAAATATTAATATTAATATACCAATCGAATAACTACTGCATAAACGTGGCTCTCGACTGTCACTTACCGCACCTGGAGTCGCCGGTCAGCGTTGACAATGTTAGTGTAATAATAAAAACCGCGTTAGACTAAAACCCGCGTTGTTCAAAACCGCGCTATACAAGGTATTCCTGTATATATATAATTAAAATATTGATAAAACAAACTCTAAACTGGTGCAATTAGGATATTTGTTCGTTAAGCGAAATATTCTATAAGATTACATTTATCATTTAATGAATAATAATTAATATTGATATAGACGGTAGAATTCTATATTAATATGGCGAATTATTTTGTGACTGATGAGTCATGAATTATTGACAAACTGTGAATACTGGGAACAAAAGCCGTGCGTCTTCGTTTGTTGACTCGAGGGCCTGGGTTCGAATCCCGCCTAGAGCACAGATGTTTGTGAATATATACATAAACTTCAATTCACCGTGATAAAGGATTACCCGACTGATGACTCACGTCTTCTAATGTTTAAAATTTGTCAGGAACGTATTTGTTATTGTTGAAAAAAAAATAGCAATTAAAACAATATCCATAAAATGTATAAAACTACATCGGCAAATTATTCGCAATTAAAAACTTTTATATTACAGATGACGTGGATAACTCACACCGCAATAAGGGTGAAGCATATTGCTTTTATAATCCTTGCTATCTGATAAGTATACTGTGCATGGTAAAATATATGAATTAATTATTCGGCCAGAGTGAGTGAACCGCACACGTTAGTCCTTAGGTCCTTGAAAGGACTGGCTAGATGGGCGAAGCAAGAATGCTTTTCATATTCCCCGAATGTGAAGAGGACAGTGAAAGATAAGGTGTTAGATAGGGTGTTATGCATTTGGACTATTCTTATCCCGGCCGCCACACGGGAAACCGCACAAGTTATTAGCAGATTTACAATACGTTATCCTCAATGTACTTTCCTTTTAAAGTCACTCACCTGAATGATTTTCACCACATCAGATGATAAAAACCTCAAAGATTCTTGCTCCTTCGACCTCTTCTCCGAATGACGTATAAAATATGGCGAAATTCCTTATCTGTCCAACCACTGAGAGGCTGCAGTGCTGACCATCGTTACGAAATCAATGACGGGACTTCCTGCATACTTTTGGGTTACGATTAATATTCCTGCACAACTCTTCTCTACCGTACCATAGTTATAAACAGAATATTCATAAAGTCACAAAAATAAACTAAGCAGTGGATATTTGAACTGCAAATTATTTAAGACAAAAATAAGAAATAATAATATAATAAATTTTATATGAAAACTGGTATATATACAACGTATGTCCCCCATCCTGTCAAAATTTAAACAAGATTCGTTGTGATACATTTGAGGAAGACACTTTGGCATATTTTTTTCTTAACTCCTTGCTTCCAGGATATGGTAATGAGAAAGGCCGGATTTGTGGTTGTTCAAACCCTAAGCTACAAAACTATAATATTTATTATTTATTAGGCTCCTCTACTAGGTAAATTTTAGGTTATCTATATTGAGGTCTCTTGTAATGTGAGGCCCTAAGCTGTAGTTTGTCCAGCTTATGCGTAATGAGAATCTGTCAGTGACATGACTTCTAAGGAAAGCGATCATTGCGATATGCGATTTCTTATATAAACTTATATATATGAAAACAAAAAAGGTGTTTTGATAAATTAGAATTTGTAAATAAAATAATAAAACGTAATAAACATATTTTTCTAAATTTTAAGAAGAAAAATTAGTAAACTTTTTTTATAGAGAGCTTTAAAATATTTTTAAATTCAATAATCATTGCGATATTACGTTCCTAGTACACGATCAATGCCCCAAGGGAGAGATTAAAATTATCACTAGAATATTTAATAAAATGTATTTGTTTTCTCTTCATGTAAATCATTTTTTTAATGCTGCACAATTTTTCGTCGAAATATTAAATACATTATTTAATCCATATTGATTTATATATATATATATATATATTGCATTTTTTTTCTCTGCTGAATTGAAAAGAAACAAAAAATGAAGAATTTCTCATCGCGATATTATTCATTGCAAGTTCAATTTAGTGTCCTAGAAATTAACTTATGTGTTTCGAAAAATAAAATGCTTCTACTTGATTCCATATGTAAACTCCAACGAACCATGTGCAGGAAAGTGAAGGGTATCGATATTTTTGTTGTACTTTTGTTTATAATTTTTTATAAAATCTAAAATTTTTCTTCAGAAACAAACGAAAAAACTTAATATTCTAAAATAAACTCCAATTAGAGGAGCAATTCTTTCACACCATACATCAAAATCCATCTTCTTGTATATAAGATTTAAGGTGTAAGATACGATGGATGTTATATAGTATAGTAAATTTTCTTTTCTCCTTCCTTTTCGCGTAGGTTTTTGTTTGGTTTATGCACTAAACGTACACAAATGTTTGTTCAAAATTTCAAAAATTATCACATTTGAAACAAACATGACAGTTTATGTACCAGAATATGAAACGAAACAAAAAAAATATAAATTCATTAATATAATATAATAATATAAATAATTAACATTAACATATTAATATAATTCACAGAAAAAAGGCTATTAAGTGATTTTACCTCTTTCTTCTCCATTTCTTTGGGAGTGGGAGCAATGATATCACTTCTATGTTGAAAAGTGAACTATGATGAGTCGCTCTTCTCGGCGAGGAGTTGATTTCGTGTGGATTCAGTCTTATTGAAAAAAAAAAAAAAAAAAAAAATATATATATATATATATATATATATATATATACCAGGGCCGGCTCTAGAATTTTTGTCGCCCCGTGCAATCCATTGTTTCCCCAGCACCAACCTCAAATTACCTTTTGGAATTTTGAAAACCATTATGTTCAACATTAGCTTCATGACCATTAATTTTAAATATAGTACCATTAATAATAATGCACTGATAAAGTGATTAAAATACTGCATATTCATAAAATAAACCATCGACTTCATCAATTGACAATTAAATGAAATGTAGTAATAATTTATTACTTACATATATGGAATGATGTTCACTTGTACAATGGTGAACTGTTGAGTTACACTTAACTATAGAATGTACACGTTATAGTTTTAGCACTATTTTCACATTATTTTAATTAGAATTTATATTGTTTTTAGTATCTACTGATTAAAAATACGCTTTTCTTGCTTTCATATTTGCAAAATCAGAAATTAGGTCTGCATAGTCTAATTTCTGACCGATTTCATGTTCAATTGAAATCATGGCAAGTCCTTCCAATCTAGTTTCGGCCATTGTTGAGCGTAAGTAAGTTTTAATAAGATTCAGTTTTGAGAAACTACGCTCACTACTTGCAACCGTCACAGGCAATGTCAGTAATATCCTTAAGGCGACAGCGACATTCGGAGCAAAGTTATTTTCAACAATAAAACGAAAAACTTCAATTGGCGGTGTATTTTCTGGTACTAATTTGGACACTACTTTCAGTTCATCACATAGCTCAATTGTATCGATGTCTCTATTTTCTTCATGTGCTAAAACGGCTTCTAAGTTTTTACAATTGTCTAAGAGCTCATTTGTCGTCTCAGATTTTAATTTAGAGATGTTATATAAAAATGAAAAATGTGAACTGTGATGTTCCAATTGCTCGAACCTTTCTTCAATAGAATCAGTTGCAACATCAATAATAAAAAAGAAAAA
Source organism: Typopeltis vanoorti (assembly GCF_054136105.1). Classification (NCBI taxonomy): domain Eukaryota; kingdom Metazoa; phylum Arthropoda; class Arachnida; order Uropygi; family Thelyphonidae; genus Typopeltis; species Typopeltis vanoorti. The sequence continues at coordinate 40,356,856 of NC_143567.1, read as the reverse complement.
CTCAACTTTGAATTTTGTTTCGGGATCTAAAATAGGTTCATCTCTTGCTTCATAATCATGCTGCTTTTTCTGCTGACGCAATCTGGTACTTTCGAATGTTGGTTTCAAATCAGCATCAGCTTCGACTTTCCCAGCTAATGTTGTAGCATCGACAAGAACATTTTGAAATAATTTATCATTTCTGATATTCTTAAGACTTTTGAGAACATTTCCCAATGTTGTTATGGCGCTAGACAATTCCATCTTTATGCTTTGCAACAGTTTACTTGCAACATTAATTTCGTTAAAAACATAGTGCCATATAACCAGACAACATAAAAATTTAAAGTCTCTAAGTTTTAGAGCAAGAGTTTCAGCTTCGTGTCTCGCCATTTTGTCTACTGATTCATCATCAGCAATTTCTATCAGTGCATAATAAAACTCCTCAATATAGTATCTTAAAGGACGAATAGCGTCGATTCTAGATTCCCAGTGAGTTGTACTTAATGGCTTGGGCGTTAGGGTTGTAATATGTGTCTTAAGGATTCTCCAACGCAGCGTTGACGCTGAGAAAAACACATACAATTTCTGAACCGTTTCAAAAAATGAAATCCCTTCTCTAGATGACATTGCGGCATCATTGACCACCAAGTCTGAATTTCTGAATTTAATAACTTTTGCTGCATTGAATCAATTGTCTGTTCTAATTTAAGCCTGGACGATAATTCAATCCACTTTTTATGGGACTCCAAATGGTTTTTGGATTTCTCGTGTTCATTAAGATACATATACAAATGACCCCAATCATGATACCCATCAGTAGTGAATGACATTAGATTACAGGAAAACAACTTACAGCAGAAACAAAATACAGAATCTTTTTCTTTTGAATACACTAACCATGATCGATTAATATGTTCTCCATTGCTTAGTTCCCTGGTGTAAAAATTTAATGAAAATTTCCTACCATTAGAGTTGCGTGGAAAAATGAAATCACTGTTTGGTTTCTCGGGCGGGTCCTTTTTTACGATTTCCAGTCTTTCGGCTTAAAGGATTCCATCTAGCTGGATCAGAGTGTACCTATGAAGTTCATCACTTAAATCTCTATAATCGGAAATTGTCATATCAGCCTCATTTTCGAGATTCCTTGCAATGTCTATGTTACTGGGATCCCAGTTAGAAGTACTTGCCATGAGCTCAGAATCATTGGTTTCGGTAGATTTACTTATTTCCTCCTGCCCTACATCAGCTGATTCAGTTTTTAGATATTTAAGTAAAGTCCCACTATGTGTTTGAATATCACGTTCTTTTTCAAGTTTTTGTTGGCGATATTCTGCACCTGATAGTTTTTTTCTTTTATCGGACATTGTAATCTATTTGAATATTAAAATTGTTTTAAACCCTACAATAAAATATTATTATTAGTATGGTATTATTTAGTAATTAATGGAGGTTGAAACACTGTATTAACTACTAATTTACATAAAAATAAAAAAAAATCTTGTCACTGTAACAGTCACTAACACTGAGCAAAATCAACTTTCCTTAATACGCGCTCAAAAACAAGTGAAACGTTCTGTAGATTATAGTATCGACGGCCGTTACTCTAAGAGAAGGACTCTAGTGAAAATTTCAATTACTTCGTATATGACTCGTTTTCCAGTACACGTGTCTTGCCTTAGCAGTAATTCATATAATCGGATTAAGTTCCAAGTTCCCGTGTTTAGTTCACAAAGTATGCATACCCAATACTAAGAATTAGTATGATTAATACAACTAACAACTACAAGTTTTAACAAATATATTACAATATATTATAGAAAATAGTGACACACAACAGTAGGTAATATTTTAACATTTATTCTGATGAACAAACTTGGCCTTGGGAATGGCAGATTATGTTAAACTCTGAATGAGATCCTATTATATTATAATTCTTTTCATTCAGAATTTAACACCAGCTAACAGTGGGAAATTCAATTCATAGTGAGTTAACAAGCACAAGATGGAAATATAATATCGCATAATGAACTTTTAAATGCAGTTTTATTGCAGACTCCATTGTTGCATATGCAAGGAATAGAGAGGAGAGGCGAGAGGGAAAGAGAGAGCGAAGAATGACTCACATAGCTTCGATTACCGAAGAGCATTACGCGAGTATCATTGGTCGGAGGATTGTCGGAAATAGAAACAGCATCATGGGCATAATAAGTCACTGGTCAACTTATTATAAAAACTGCGATCTTACGCAATATTATTATTATTATTATTATTATTATTATTATTATTATTATTATTCCACATCTTCATTTTATTCACTTTCATTTTGGCCGCCCCCCCAAAAAAGTGTCGCCCCGTGCAAACGCACGCATTGCACCGTCGGTAGAGCCGGCCTGATATATATATATATATATATTCTACTTTTACCATGAGTTGCCTTGGTCTTGCACTACCTGCAGGGTCAGCTAGACTTGCCTTACGTGCAAGCGCAAACTTGACTTGTTTGTCTGTTTGCTTACTTGGGAAATGGAGTAAAACCAGGTTTAAAATAGCTTGAACATCTTTAACATATATTATATCCAAGGTAAAATACTTTGTACATTTAAATCTCCTACTGAGATTTTTATTTAATAAGGTTAAAACACCTTATGGAAACTTGTTCTGGTAAAATACTTAAAAGTCTGCATTACTAAAATCTTCGTATTTCTAGCCTGGCTCCAACTGATGGGGGCTCGCCTTGAGATTCGAGAGTTTTTGAGTTCGCTCTCTTAAGGTTTTTGCCTTAAGGGAGCAATTTGAGTCTCCGAGGAAAGTGTTCTCCGGCACGGCCCGCTGAGGGGCTTTGTCGGTGAATGGTTTTCCTCGGAATATGAGCGGCTCTGCTCAGTGGTGGCGTGTGGGTGGAAGGCCATCACTGAGTGGAGCCACGCTGAGATGGACGGTCTTTTGGCCACTATTGAGTGGTCTAGGGATCGTCCGAATTTTTAGAGTTGGCTTTACTTACACATCGCTTTGAGAGGTTCTGCTTGGGGATAGGTTTTTGCCTGTCTCTGAGTAGGACCACCGCTGAGATTATGGCTTTGGCTGGTGGTGGGGTGAGCCTGCCACTGGGTTAAGCCAACGCTGAGAAGTTCTTCTCGGTGACGGGTGAGCCTGTCATTGAGTGGAACAACGCTGAGTTGGACGGTCTTTCGGCCACTATGGAGTGGTCTAGGGATCGTCCTAATTTTTAGAGAGAGCTCTTTACTTAAATACACTTCAATAAAGGTCGAAACCGGTCTGGGTAATGGCCCCTTGCTTTTAATACAAAGCATCATACATCTCCTCCAGGAGATGTGCTCTGCATTAAGGGTAAATATTAAGATTAGTGATCAGAGCTTAATCTACTTTTACCATGATAAGCCTTGTTCTGGTAAAATACTTATAAGCTCTGTATTACTAAAATCTTGGTATTTCTAGCCTGGTAGGGTCAGCTAGACTTGCAGGCGCAAACTTGACTTGTTTGTCTGTTTGCTTACTTGGGAAATGGAGTAAAACCAGGTTTAAAATAGCTTGGTATCTTTAACATATATATCATTATTATATACATGGTTATATACAGTGGCGCACTCAGGATTTAATCTTGGAGGGAGCCGAGCGCTCAGGATTTAACCTTTGGGGGGGGGGGGGACGAGTTGAGTAGACGTTTTGCGAATACACACTACACATCGCATACGACCTATAACTGAGCATCTGCAGTGATCGCTAATTCATAAGTAGCACACAACATAAATAAAAAAAAATGAATTTTAATTAGGAAAAGATTTTTGGAACTTTTTCTAGTGTTTTTTCCTTTTCTTTGGGGGGTTCCCGGGCCCCTTGGCCCCCCTCTGGGTGCGCCACTGCTTATATATATATATCACTATTATATACATGCTTATATATATATATATATATATATATATATATATATATATATATATATATATATATATATATATATATATATATATATATATATATATATATATATATATATATATATATATATATATATATATTATAAATACCAAGGTTTTTTCCCACCTTTACCATGAGTTGCACCACCTTTAGACTTGAACTACGTTCAGGCGCATACTTAACTGTTTGCTTACTTGGGATTAGTAGTAAAATAACCAAGTTTATAAAATTACTTAGTAACCCCAATTATATATATATATATATTTAACTTGATAAAATGTACATTGAAAATAGGCAACAAAAAGGACTATTTACATATTATAGGAATGTATATTACTATCAATACAGAGAAAAAAATATCTTCCTTTTGGATATACGATAGCAAGGAGGCAAAAGCTACATGAGTGGTAGACAGGATTTGTCTTTTTAGTAAAAGAGTCAACATTACAATTTAGTATCACTTTTAGTTATCTTTCAGCTGAAGTGCATTGTCGTCGGCAATCCAGAAAGGTATCAGTTAGATTCCACTCCTTTATTAATTTCTCTACAGTTCTTGTGTCATTGTAATAATCAAATTCCAGTAAAATCCTGATTTGTAGTTTCCGACGTAGGCTACATGAGGGTTATGCCGATTCGGTGATGGATGGATGCTGGTTATTTCTTGTGTGCTTAAGGTGGAAGCTGTGGATGATGTGATGAGGTGGAAGCTGTGGATCTGCCTTAGCGCAGATGAAAGGGAAATTGCATATTTTGTGTCTGTTCTCTTCTCTATGGAAAATTCCAGTAGTCCACAAATACACACACACACACACACACACGAATATTCTTGGGTGGGCGGGTGTCGGAATCGTCTTTGGCACACTTCGATTTATATGGAAGATCCCACTGAAAACTGGCTAGCATGTGCAGCTTTATAGGGTTCATAATGAATATGCGAAGAGCGAAGTTGGTGGCACTGACATGAGAAAATGATATATTTTCTTGTAGTTAGAAGGAAGAATCGGAAGTGAGGCTTCAGATGATACAAGATGAAAGGTGGGCTTTCCCCAATTTCTAGAAGGAATACAGATTCCCTGAGGTATAGCGATATCTGGAAAGGCTTTTATAATAGCAGAATGCATCTGTTGATATTGCTTTTCAGTTGTTGTTTTTCAGTGGTAGGCATGTGAATGATTTCCACTATAGGGTCTGGGTCAGGAGATCTCCTATGGTTCTTATTTCTGCCCAGTTCCATGTAGGGAAAAGAAAGGGCTGACCAGTGGTAAGACTAGTTATGCTTCTGTTTGAAAACAGTGGTTCTTTAAGTACAACTGACTGTTGATCCTGTCGGTGTGTGACGAAGTTCTGTATATTTTCACCGCTGTAGATAATAGTAAAACTGAGGAAGTTTAGGAGGTGATGACACAGAACTGGCCATTCGGAGAATTGTGGAAAGTGTAAGTCCTCTGGAAGATCTGTGCCATAGAGTGGCTTGCAGAGTTCAGAGGAAACGTTTGATTGCCTTTTGAATGTAACGAAGAAAGTCTTCAGAGGATGTCAGTACTTTTATATATATGGAGAAAGAGAGAGAGAGAGAGAGAGAGAGCATTTCTCTACGAAAACACATTTTTTCGTAATAAGAGTGGGATTCACTCACTCTTGTTAGTTGGAGAGCAGAGACGCTGTCCACTCGGCCAACTAAAAAAAACTCAAAGCGAGTTATTAGTGTTTTTCCAATTGCAATTAAGCTTTAGGATTAACATGCGATACAGATTCATTTGTACTCGGAAAAACGTTCAATGGTGGCAGCCACATAACCTACATGGGACCGTTCCCTCCTCCTAACGTAAACTATTCACGTATTTTATTCTTTATTATAAGAAATTCTTATCCTGTTAGATATAGGATAGAATCTTCAAGATGTCTGTAGCCATCCAATCAATTTTAAGAGCGAGCTTCCAACTGTGCTTCGCCTCATCCAATCAACCATTCAGTGTTTTAATGACAAACCGTAGACTAAGCTACCCAGAGCTGACTTTTCTCACCGAACAATCTCCCGACAAGTTGGGTGATAGTTGGTTTTGTCATCAGGAAGCAAAATTCTACAGTTGCCAACAGGCAGGAGTTGTGTGAACGTAGAAGTATTCTACTCAGTCTTCTTATGATACATAAATTATCCCACATTGAAACGCACCCTGCGATCAGTATTAGCAGTAAAACAAATTCTGACGAACAGGAAAAATACTGAATCATTGAAATTGAAGTTTCTCATTTCATTTTGTTGGTTCATTAGAACTGTTTAAAAGTTAAAACCAATTCTTGAGTTGAACACATAACATCGAATCCCATTAACCGAAACGAAAGAAAACTTGCAGAACCAACCAGACCATGAAAATTCCTTTGGAATAAGATAGAGGCATTTATTTATATTTATGAAAAATGCCATAGATAACAACGCCAATAGTCCTTATAAGGACTGGCTTAAAGGGGCGAAGCAAGAATGCTTTTCATCTTCCCCGTTATCTGTAGAGGACAGTGTGTGGATAAGGTGTTATTGAACAATTAAAGCTCTGATCATGGCAGGAGGGTAACAGCAATAGCCGAGCCTCAGTTAGAACTTCATTGGCTATAGAATTGCCATTCATTACCCTCCAAGGGGTATTGGATTGAATACAACAACGCAATACTGCGATTATAAAATTTTTATAAATAAGCTATATTAAATAATTAATGGATTAGGAAATTTTAAAAATAATATTTTTAACATTAAAAAATTTGCAAAATCTAATAAAAAAATCAAAATAATATTAAAGATACTCATATTTTTAAAATAGTTTAATTTTTTTCAAAGTCGTAATATTACGATTATATATTCCATTATATATGTTTCTTTTCCGTATACGTTTTCACAAACAGGTCACTGGAGGTGTTATAAGTATTCTTACCAACAAGTGGATCAAACAATTCAAGATCAAAATTTAGCCATCTTAAATAGCTCAAGTTAAAAAACGCCAGTTTCGTATTTAGCTTCCACTTTAACCCACCCAGATTATTTATTAACAATTATTGACAATTCTCTGTAGAAAGGGACAAATGAAAAAACAAATGCAGAATTATCTAAATAACTAACTCTCCTGGTCGAGATGGTATTCCTCAATTTGTGCTGGAAACTTCAGATCCAGAATTTAAGCGGAATTAACATCCATCCTGTTCAAGCTCTCATACTCATCTCTTATCTAGCAACAGCGGATACGCAATCCTTTGTCCATATGGTCCCTAAAAACGGAGATACACTTCAGCTATTATCTTACTGCCCTCATCACTGTCCTTACAAAAGAATGGAAAAGATTATTAACAACCAATGTTTTCCGTTGTTTTGATCTACCAATAAATTAGTGATTGATCACAAGTTGGGAAAGTGAATCTAGCCACTTTCGTTCCACAGCAGATCTGCTAGCGAATCTTACCCAATTTTCAACATAAGTCATCCAAAATATAGAGGAAATTCAACATCAGCTCTGACTATTTCAAAGTCATCTGATAGAGCCATATGATGTAGCTTCAAAATCTTCCCTAACCAGTGTCAGAAACTGATCTCATCATTTTCAAGCGGGATGAACAAAACTAGTGAATATCAACGTCATCAAAATTCAGTCTCAGTCTCTTATGATTTACTATAAGAGAGGAGGGGTGGGCAAAATGTGGAGAGAGGGAAGCAGAAGATCTTGCTTTCCTTTCTTGTTTGGACTCATTCTCAAATTTCATGAACTCCCTCTTGTTCTTGTCTTCTCCCCATCCATCCCTCAATTGTTTTGTCGTGTTTCTCCCGCAGTCCACAAATTTTCAATTTCTCCTACATTCCACAGTTCCACTATCATCTGCGGTGTCCGTTGAACTCTCTGTCCACCATCATCTACCACCTCCCTCTCTGTACTATCTATGAAACCAGATATGCGCAATAGGCCAGATGATGTAACGGCAAAATGACATTCTTATCTTTACGTGTTAAAGTTCTTTTCAGCATTACAATTATCCTCTGGAATTTTTGCTGGTATCCGGGGAGTTCACCGATAAACAGTTAATCGAAAGACAATTCATCGAATGCAATTCATCAAACGACAATTAATCGAAAATCAGTTTATCGAACAACAGTTAATCGAAAACGCAATTCGTCGAAAGGCAATTCCCCGAAAAACCAATTCACCGATGAGCAGTTAATCGAAAAACAACAATTCATCGAAAATACAGTTCACCGAAAAAGGAATTATAAGGCGTGTGGGGTGAAGATGTGTGCGCAATTTTTTTTTTTTTTTTGAATTGTTTTGAGAGGGATATATCTTTCAGGTCACTTATATACGGAAAATAGTTGTATTCTGAATTCCTGTATATTTTATTATTATATTGCGAAAAATATTTACATCAAAAATATTGAATCGATGAACCAATTTATTATTATTATTATTAGTAGTAGTAGTAGTATTAATGATTAATATTATTTTCCCTCATCCTCCTCAATATAATAATTATTGGTGCAATGCTACTTTACTAAGGAATAATTATAGAACAATATGGATTCTTATTGTCTTTCTTGTCCGATGAGTGTTTCCTGTCTGTATATATGTGTGTTCATGGGACTTATTTACATATTTCCAGGAGGAAACGCGTAGTCATCTCGGTTTAGGCCTACTAACTTACCATCAGTTGAAAAGGACTGATAGAAATTATGCGCCTCGTACATTTATTAATGGATAAATTTTACTCGGATTCCGTATTTGAAACTTTAACAGAAAATTGTCGAACCGTTCCAGTTTTCAGTTCAGCTATATTCGTGACTACAAAGAAAAGTGTCGAAATTATGTATTACAATAACTCGCTGACTTAGCAGAATTCGCAGACGTTTTCAGTACAAGAAGCTGTCTGCACGGTTCAGTTTTAGTTCCTAATGGATCACTTTTATCATGATATTTCCGTAAAGACGTTCCTAAATGATGTTAGCAATTACGTTCTGGCTGGATGAAATTTAATGGAATTTTTAATTTCAATCGGACTAGACTTATTGTGACAAAATTTGGTAGCACGAAATGTCTTCTCTACAGATAAATCGCTATCTGCACAATGAAGCAGGATATACACTTACATTTAGTGTCCTAAAATGCAAGAAAAGAATTATTACGTTTCAATGGCCCCTTCCATTGAAACGTAATAATCCTATGTTGTCTCTATCATGAGTAACGTTCCGTATTGTTACTGAACATTTTCTAAACAATATTTTGCAAGACAAATGATTTTTCGATGAATTATGAAAGAATTCATCGAAAATTTTTCGGTGAATTGGTTTTTCGATGAATTGCATTTTCGATGAATTGTCGTTCGAAGAATTGCATTTTCGACGAATTGCAATTCGTTTATTTGTCTTTCGATGAATTGTTTATTCGACGAATTGCTTTTTCGATGAATTGCTATTCGATAAATTGCCTTCGATGAATTGTCTTTCGATTAACTGTTTTCGATGAATTTGCCTGTAACCTTTTTTGTTGCATGCTTATCGAACTTCGACTTTCTATCTACTAAAAACTCCAAGATCCTTAACAGGGTCGGTATCTGATAGCATGAATACCTCAATATAATAAGACACTGGATATCTCATTACACAAAACTGTATAACTTTACATTTGCTAACACTGAATTGACAGCCATTTCCTTATGGCCACAATGCCATACCGCATGTTTATCTCATTATTGATTACCTGCCTATCTTTCCATCGACAGCAAACAGCTGCACGTAACATATCAAATTCCTCCCTATTCTCAGAATATGTAATAGCCTTCTATACTGTATCTTGTCAAAACTTCAGAAAATCCATAAAAGAATCATTACGTATCTATTCCTCTCGTCAACTTCAACATTATTTTAAAATGAGAGCAAAATACTACGACATGACCTTCTCTCAGTAAATCCATGTTGTCCATTGCAAAGTAGAGATTCTCTGTCTACCCATTTTTATATGTAAGCTCTTACCAACTTTTCCAAAACTTTTACATCCAAATGGGAAATTGTGACAATTTACGTAAGCTTAAATTAAATAAATTAATATACCTATAGTACAGGAGAGGATTATGTTCCTTTGAGGCCCTAGGGGCCATTTTGTATATGTAAAGGTGTTTTTTTATATTAAAAAGACAATAATAACAAGTTTTTTCTTTATTTATGATTGTTTATTTAATTTGTCTAGTTAGTATTACAATTCACAGTGTTACCTTTCTTGCTTTTAAATCTGCAAATTGATCGATAACGTTATCATAATTTAACATATTAACTATATCATTTTCTATGTTCCTAATTTTTTTTTCCTATATGCAATAAAAAATAAAAATTAGCTATAGAAAATATATTAAAAATAAATAATAAATTCACTAAATGTTTTGAGGAATATTATCTTTTTGCTAAGTAATTTTTGAGGCCCCTCGAGATGACGAGGCCTTAGGCGCGCGCCTATTGGGTAATCCGCCACTGTTATAGTACATTCGTACCATTGATGGGATAAGGAACGTTTTCTGTTTATAATTATTTTTTACAAAGTCAGGAAACCGTGCTCTAGAGATTGAACATGGAACTTTTTCAAGCCACTTCAGACCAATAGATGAGATGGATGAACTTCACGCCCGGTGTGAGAACATCGGACGGTGAAGTTCATCTCCACTGAGACTCATAATTTCGTTAGCGACTTGTGTTTTTTTTTTTAGTACATTACTATACATGATTTTAATAGAACTCTATAATTGCGTACGTTTAAATATTAACTACTGTTATTCGTAAATTTTAATACATATTATATAAATTAATATCGTGTTTTGTTGATTATAACATTTTTCTTTTTAGATTTTTGGACATCAGTACTTCATTAAATTGAATTTCTTGAATTAATAAACAAGCTTTCATAAACCTTTCTACAAACAATACTGTTCTAAAAAGAACTGGGCGATGGACTGAGTCCTTGACTCTTTATCCCGTCATCTGAATGAAGAATATCTGTGTGGATGGGGTGTTATCGAGCTAAAAGCTCTAGTCATGTCTGAGTAACGGCATTAGCCGAGCCTCAATTAAAACTTCATTGCCATCTGCTACCCTGGAAGTCCTAAAAAGGACTGGGATGTTATCCATCAGGGATCGCGACTCACCACCACAAACAATACTGTCCTTATAATAAGGACTGGCTTAAAGAGGCGAAGCAAGAATGCTTTTCATCTTCCCCGTTATCTGTAGAGGACAGTGTAGGGATAAGGTGTTATTGTGCTATTAAAGCTCTGATTATGGCAGGAGGGTAACAGCAATAGCCGAGCCTCAGTTAGAACTTCATTGGCTACAAGCATTGCCATCCATTACCCTCTAAGCGTATTGGATTGAATGAATCAATCACCATATCTCACGGTCGATTGATTCCCCAAACAATACTGTTCTTAAACAGTTCTTAAAAGAACTGGGCGATGGACTGAGTCCTTGACTCTTTATCCCGTCATCTGAATGAAGAAAATCTGTGTGGATGGAGTGTTATTGAGCTAAAAAGTTCTAGTCATGGCTGGGTAACGGCAATAGCCGAGCCTCAGTTAAAACTTCATTGGCTACAGCATTGCCATTTAGTACCCTGGAAGTCCTAAAAAGGACTTTTTCAGTCTTTCAACCATATATCCTCTTCCCCAGTCCTTATAAGGACTGGCTTAAAGGGGCGAAGCAAGAATGCTTTTCATCTTCCCCGTTATCTGTAGAGGACAGTGTAGGGATAAGGTGTTATTGAGCAATTAAAGCTCTGATCATGGCAGGAGGGTAACAGCAATAGCCGAGCCTCAGTTAGAACTTCATTGGCTACAGCATTGACATAAAAATGCCATCTAAGATTTATTTGGGTGTAAAAAATAATAATTATAACTTTTTTGATTTTTAAACTTTTATTTTTTCTTTTTAATTAATTTTTTTTCTTTTATTTAAAATTAAAATGGATTGAAGAATATTCTATGTGTAGTTAATAAAGGAATTAATTATACACAACTTTCAGTTATGCATAACTCGCAGTGATGCATAGCTTGACATCGTTAGCGTTAGTGTATTTACACTTCCGCCTACAGGCTGCAGGTTTCAATCTCGTCGTGGGCAATGATGTTTGTGACTTTTTCTTAAGCGTGAGATGAATATCATCTGCCATCGTGAGACCAACAGCTCCGTTTTACTGGAATCCGGAAAAACGTCCATTTTGTCTTCCGGAGAATGGCTTCTGGAGACTATGTAACACATAAATAAAATATTCATAAAATTAATTTTTTAAAAATATAAAAATTCTTAAATCACCCAAAGCACGAAGGAACGAATGTAGTACATGTTTGCAAAAAAACCTTTCGTGAGTGAAAGCCGCATAAAAATAGAGTAGACCATCATTTGTATGTCTGAAATGAGCATATTTTCCAAATTTTAACTGGTTTTATTTCTCAGTTTGCCTAATTTTGAATAGGAAAAGAGTTTTACATTCATTTAAATAATTCGATATCATTATTTGCAAATATTTGTACATATCAAAAGAATTTTCAATGTTCAAGGTAATATTACTCTTTAAGGAGATGTTTATTTTAGAAACGGAACTTAATTAGAAGTCCAATATGCTTGAAATCATTTCTATAGAATAATAATATTATTATTGCTGAAATGAGGTTCCTTCGATTGGTTGCGGGGCTGACAAGACTCAACAGAATCAGAAGCTCTGCAATTCGGGAAACCCTCAATACTCAACCGCTGCTTCTCCGGGTTGAGAGATCACAGTTACGTTGGTACGGGCACCTGGTCAGAATGCCACAAGAGAGGCTCCCTTAGCAGACCCTCTTTGCCAAGCCAGAGGGTGGAAGGCCACGTGGAAGGCCAAGGACTCGCTGGATAGATTATATTCAAAACCTTGGGTGGACACGTTTGGGAATCCCACCAGAACACCTGAGCTTGGTGGCGGAGGATCGTGACCATTGGAAGTTCCTCTTGCAGCTGTTGCCCCCACAACCCAATTAGGAAAGGTGGGCCTTGAAGATGTATGTATGCATTATTGTTATCATCTGAGACCTACAGGGAGTCAAGGACTCATCAAGGGAGGCTGTAAATTACCCAACCCAGCTATCATACCTTCCCTTAAATTCATTTACACTAGATGCACTCACTATCCCTAAGGGCAAATTATTCCACTCACTCACTCACTGCTCTCTGGGAGAAAAACCTAGCTCTTACCCCTTTCTTGACTGAGAACAACTTTAACTTCCATGGATGCCCACATGTTCTCTCCCCGCTTTCCATATAACGAAAATTTCATCATTTGAAATGCTCTAACATCCATTCAAAAGTTTATAGACCTCTATCACATCATCCCTCTTTCTCCTGTTAACCAGAGTCTGCAATCCACATACTCGCAATCTGTCCTCATAATCTAAATCCTATAATCCGGATATGGAGTGTTCCTCCTGCGAATCCATCTGCCGGGGCTCCTTAGGTGGGGAGACAGTTGTGTTTTCACCTTCTGTATCTTCCTCTTCACCTTCAGGATCATTTGTTTGCGCATATAGGTTTAGGAAACACGGCCACTCGGTCTCGAACTTCTTCAATAGCTTCTTGAATAGGTCAAGCTCTTGATCTCTGTTCAAGTGTTGTATTAAATCATTTACGTTTTCCATACTAAGCACGTATAGAATTCCACCCGCTTGAACCCTTAATCGCCCTTTGCTGGCTGGGTAGTGTTATTTCCTGCCTTGGAAACGTTTCGGAGTTGCTCTGGTTTAGAAATGTTATCAACAGATTTTAAAAATAACAAAATTAGAAAAACACCAGTTTTGCTCACACAGTTATAATTATTTATAATATAATAATATTTTAATTTACACTTTATAACATAATCATTTGAAGTTAATCAACACTAGATAATTATCTCTCACATTATCAGGAAATACGAAAGTATACGAAAGTACCTGACCAGTCGCATAAATTGCCTCTCAATTACCCTGTTCTCCACACTAATTCATCCTAATCGGATTATGTCACTTTTGTAAATCTAAATCAGACTAATTAAAAGCATTTAAAAACTAAGGGCACTAGAAGCATTAATCGAAATCAATCAATCTCGATAAATAATGTTTATTAAAATAATCATATTAAATTATTTATATTTTAAAAATAAAATAGTGTATCAAATTAATTCATATAATTTCAGGAAGTTTTTAATTATTTAAAAAGATTTTCAGTTATTTTATAATAAATATTAATATCATCAAAATTATATAAATAAAATGTGAATATTTAAAATATGCATTTTTAAAACGATATTTTTTCGTGAGATATGGTGAATGCTGAACTAAAAATTCTCGGTTATGAATATATTTAACTAGAATGTTAAACACGGTATTGGACAATATTAGAGCATTTTACTGATTTAAGCCCTAAATATAATTTTAATATAAGTTCAATACCAAGTGTACAAGTTGTTGAAAGAGTCGTTTAAAAATAAGTAACCTTACTTGTAACCAGTGGCTGCTTAACATATGTACCTAAGAATAAAAAGAAACTCTATTGATGTGTTTCTTGAACAGCTGAAAGTCTTTGTAGAAGGTAGAATGAGGTAAGCTGTTCCATAGAAGAACAGAGGGAGGAAGAATAAAAAAGAAGTTAGATTCAGGGAGCTGTACGTGTAATAACACTGCCAGTGTTATTACAATCTTGTAAGTAGGGGAAACGTTTTCAGTACATTGTCTATGAAAGTATGAGAAAAGAAAATATAAAATCTGTGAGAAGTTAAATGTGAGAATAAATCTCTGTGTGTGAGAGAGAGAGAATGAGTCATCGATTAATATGACTATTTTCTTCTTTATCGGATTGGATAATCTTAGAGAAGGTTTGGGTGCACTGCACCAACTGTGTGAGCAATATTCCATGGTTCGATGGATTTAGGATTATTCGTGATTACTGTATAGATGAGAAGTGGTGTCTTGAGTATAAAGCTTAGTATAATTATAGAGAAGGTATAGCTGAAATGAGTTCTAGGATAACTCAGAGATGTAGATCATCCCCCCCATCCCCAACAAAAGAGAATAATCTGATCATGTTTTGAGAGATGAGTATTAACAAAAGTTACAAGAGAGTTGAAGTGATGTCTTTCTTGTGAAAAACAAGACTGTGTTTTGGTAGTTCATATGGTTAATTTAATCCTTCTGCAGAACAGTAATTAGATCCGAGTTCGAGACATGGGTTATGGAAGATCTTGAGACTTCTAATAATTAGGCACAACAACGTCTGTCAAATGAGGTAGAGAAATAGAGTGTAATTTTTTAAATTGTCTTCGTAGAAGATTTTTTTGTGATCCGCTGTAAAACTGTGTGTGTGTTGGTTACATTGTTTTTCGTTTGTTGTATGGAGAAAGAGTTAAATAAAGAGCAAAGATATTATAAGAAAGATTCCGGTAATTGGACTACATGTTTATTAAGCTAAATGAAAATAAAAAAAAAACAAACCCGACAAGTTTCGTAAGTCGTTTGACTTTCATATTCAAGGGCTCAAAGGTAACTAAATGTTTAAACACAGGAAATGAGAAATTACTCAAAATAGTTCATTATACTGCAGTTGTGGCCGTCTAACTGTTATTAAATTGAACATCCGAATGAAGATTCAGTGCAATGCTAAGTTTGGACAATGCTGGATGCTGCCACGTTCTGTTGTTCACGTTCACATTGTCCGAGGTCTGACTTGGGTATATTTTTTATCAATGCTAACCAAACTTGGTGTAGAATTAGGCCCTGGGTTTTGTTACCCTGTGTTGGAAGTCTAAACATGTTTGCAGCTTCCTTAAATTTCCTTATGTAAAAATTTTGTTCAATGTAAGACATGTTTGTTTTTTGCCAGAGTACGTTATGGCAAAAAAACATTTTATTGCCGGTAGTTAAAAAATCAAGAGTAAAGATATCTGCTCTTTATTTAACAACAGAACAATCACTTTAGCCCTCCAATAAACAAGGAATCGCGATGTTTCTCTGAGCGATGAAGGACATCCAACTCCGAGAAGTCCACTTGTCATTTTCTCCAGATAAGAAAAATAAGCTTTTGTGGCCCGTTTGATCCAGAAAGCCGCATTTGTGGAAACAGTTCACACACAGAAACGTAATGTTGACTTGGCTAGAAGTATATTGCGCACCCATACTTTATAAATAAAATTATAAAATAACAATTACATGTCTGCTGACCAAAAAAAAAGAAAAGAAAGAAAGAAAGAAACAGTATAATATTGAAAATAAAAAATCTCTACGAAAGTTCTGAGAATAACCAAAATTTTCAACTATCGGACGTGTCCCAGAAATTGTAATAAATAAATATTACTGAATCAAAAATGTAAGTAACTCACGAAAATACACTTTGGGTGAGTTACCTAAATTAATCGAAAATGTTAACCCTGTGGTAGACATAGAATGCTAAAGCAGCCCATTTGCCCCAAACAAATCATGCCAAGACGCGTTATAGAACTGAAAAGCCAGAACTAATACATTGCATCTCATCTGATGCAATCTCATCTCATTTCAGTCTGCATGGTGCGTAGGATGCCTATTTCATACTTTGTTCTTAAGTCTATTTTCAGGCTGTTGTAGTTTGTAAGGTTCTGTTTTCAAAAAGTACTTTGTTTAGCCTATCTAGAATGTAGAAGCACCGGTTGTCTGTCTTTCAGCAGTGATTATTGTATTTATATGTGATATGAGTAGAGGTCTGGGGTCTTGTTATACGGTATGCATTTCTGGATTTTCTGTAGTTGGCACAGAAATAATGTTTTAGCAAAGCTGCATAGTGACATAAGTGTTTTGCTGTTAGGATGTTGTGTTGTTCTGTCATTGCGGTGTGTGCATATAAAGCCGACATTGTCTCTTTGTTCCAGAAAGATCAGCTTTATCATTTTGTACTGTAACGACATTAATCTGTTTAGTTTGTACGGTGCACAGAAAGCATACGTTGTTATGGCGTATCTTAGTATATTTTAGCGTAGTGCTTTGTGTGTTAGTGTTTTTATGCGTGTAACAGCTGTAACGTTTAACTGGTTTGTTTTCAATTATTGTCCGTAGTTTGTTTTATAGATGGTTAATGTGACTTTTCCAGTTCATATCTTCATGAAGATAAATTCCAAGGTATCGTCTTGTTTCAACCTGAGTGATTGTAGTGGTTTTACTGTTCGGTGTATTTTTTATGTTGGAGAGTGAACTTTGAGACGTAGTTAATATCGTGCATATAGACGTTGAGTAAAATTGGGGAGAATAGCTACCTGTGACACTCCACCGGGTACCGGTAATTCTCTTCGACCGGTTGACCCTCTGTGTGATTTTGTTTCTGTTCTGAAAGTACTTTCTAAGCTACGTTGACCTAGTGCAGTACATCTTAGATTTTTCCAATAAAGTTTCATGTATGAGTGTATCGAATGCTTCAGTCAAGTCGATAAAGACTACTACGGTAATTTTGTTTTTATCTAAGGCGGTGTTAATTACATTTATAAAATCTTACAAGAGAGATGTTGTTCTCTTAATTTTCTGAAAACCGTATTGTGTTTTGAGAATAATACATATACAGAAAGTTTTCTGTATATGTTGCGAGTTTCCTGAGCATGATCCGCTCTATACAGTAATTTGATTGATAATTGGTAATGTTGCTATGGGTCTGTAATTATTAATTACATTTCTTTTTCCATGTTTGTACAGGGTGTCCCAAAATTCACGCAAGAAGTAATTTTGATAGAAAACACAGGTTTTTAATTAAAAATTGTAATTTCTTATTGATTCATAAAGCATGGAATTGATTCATACAGCATGGAATAGCATATCGGGTAAATGGCCTCCACGGCTTTGCTGGCACATACGCATTCTTTTGTCGAATTTTTCCATGACAGTTTTGCATAAATGTGGCTGAATTTCGTTGATACAGCGCTCAATTTCCTCCTTCAAGGCGTGGGCTTGTTGGCATAAACCTTAGACTTCAAACCCCCCCCCCAAAAAATGTCCAACGGCGTTAAGTCACATGATATGGGCGGCCAATTCTGATCGCCAAAAGAAATTACGCGACCAGGAAATGACTCATGCAGTAATTGAATTGTTTCTCGGGCTATATGGCATGTGGCACCGTCTTGTTGAAACCACATGTCGTCCACATCCACATCTTGCAATTTAGGTATAAAAAACTGGATTATCATGTCGCGATAGCGAGCACCATTAACTGTTATTGCCTTACCAGCCGCATTTTCGAAGAAGAATGGACCGATGATGCCTCCAGCCCAAAATCCGCACCAAACAGTGACACGTTATGGATGTATTTGTTTCTCAACAATCACTCGTGGATTTTCTGAACCCCAAATGCGACAATTTTGTCGATTAACGAAGCCATCAAGATGAGAATGAGTCTCATCGCTGAAGATGATTTTGTTCGAAAAATAAGCATCCACTTGTTGTTTTCCATAATCCATTCAACGAACTCTCTTCGCTGTGTGTGGTCCTTTTTAATAACCCTGAACTGTCAGCTGTCACGCTGTCTTTTTTTTTCTCGTTGGCAACACTTTACCGCACAAATGGCGCTAAATTTAAATCTTGCGTGAATTTTGGGACACCCTGTATATGGGTGTGATAGTGGCAGTTTTTAACATACGTGGTATTTGTCCTGTTTTAAATATATTTTTTTTATTAATTTTAGTAGGATAGGGCCTAGGCTAGTTGGTTGATATCCTTAAGTATGATGCTATTGATTCCTGGGCCTTTAGCTTGGTTTGATGAATTACAGAGAGTAGTTCTACTTCTGATGGTTGGGAATCATAATGAATGTTTGTTTGTTTTTATTCTGAATGTAGACCACATTTTTTGAGGTGGAGAGATCTTTCTCTGTAATTCTTGGATGGAGTCTACAAAGTATTGGTTAAAGTCATTTGCTAGTTGTTGGATAGATTTAGTGTCTTTCATGAAGCTGTGTTTTATGGTTTAAAAGTGATGTTGGGATCACAATCTAGCATCTCATTGATCAGTGACAGGTTTGTTTCACGTTAATTTGTACCGAGATTAATTTGTCTCAGTAGTAGTTTCTTTTAGCATTTCTTATTTGCGTTGTAAGGCGATTCCTTGTTATCTTATATTCGGTTTTTAAAACTGCGTTATTTGGATATAGCTTTAATTGTTTCCATGGAATGTCCTTTCTGTGTATAGCTAGGATTACGTTTTGCTTTATCCAAGGATTTTGGCTTGTTTTGGAACAAATTCTGACTTTATTTGTAGCTTTCTTATATATTTCCTCCAGTGTTTAATGTTGTTGTGTAAGTATCTTTTGAATCTGGTGACGCCATGTGTTTCCAGTCGACTATTCTTATTTCGTGGTTGACGATTTCTTCGTCTATTATTGTTTTGTGTTGATTTTCAAATGTAGACCACTGCATGGATATTGTCTTAGTGTGCAAGTTAAGAGCCGTGAAGTAATTACATAGACCTTATAAGGACTGGCTTAAAGGGCTGAAGCAAGAATGCTTTTCATCTTCCCCGTTATCTTTAGAGGACAGTGTGGGGACAAGGTGTTATTGAGTTATTAAAGCTCTGGTCATGGCAGGAGGATAACAGCAATAGCCGAGCCTCAGTTAGAACTTCATTGGCTACAACATTGCCATCCATTACCCTCCAAGGGCATTAATCACCGCATCTCACGGTCGATTAATTCATTTTTCCGTATTCTTCCACCTCCCGTGAAGTAATTGACAATTGACATTTATGTCTTTAGGGGTGAAGCAATATGCTTTTCATATTCCCAGCTATATGTTGTGATTACAGTGAGGATAAAATTTACGAGCAGTTTGCTCGCCTGAATGGGCATGGAGATTATGCATCGCTATAGGGCCGTGAAGTAATCTTAAAGTTCTTAAAAGAACTGGGCGATGGACTGAGTCCTTGACTCTTTATCCCGTCATCTGAATGAAGAAAATCTGTGTGGATGGAGTGTTATCGAGTTAAAAGCTCTAGTCATAATAACGGCAATAGCCGAGCCTCAGTTAAAAGTTCATTGGCTACATCAATGCCATTCGTTACCCTGGAAGTCCTAACAAGGACTTAATCATCACTCACCCATTAATCCGTGAAGTAATGTTCTGCTACTTTGCATTTTATGGCTGCTGTATCGTAACTATTTGATGGTGTCCGAATGTTTATATGATCTATCCAAGAAACTGGTTGCTATTTCGGACCGTTTCTCCTCTAGTGCACGACGTTAGAGTTGGTATTAGGTTATATCGATAACATATCTAATTGTACGGTTTTATGGTTTGCATTTGCAATATTTTTGTTCATACTATACCACTGATTCAAACGAGATTTTTATAATTTGACGAATTAGAGAACATTTAATCAAAGAAAAGCCAAGTAATTTTTAAATTATTTGTTAATATTTGAATTAGTTCGTTGCATATATTAAGGAAGTTATCAATAAAGAAATGATTCATAATAACATGATTACTAATACTGTTATTATATTAATTATTGCATGAAAATTAAGAAAAGTAAACTCTTTTTACAAAAATAACTATATTATTATAGTTACTGTTACTTTTATCAGAAATTTAGTAACATTAACGTTAGAAATTGTAGTATAAATAAGATGGTATTTATAGATTTGACCTCTCAACCGATTATATTATTTATTCCGCATGTCTTCAGAGTAAAGCAGTGCAACAAGTATTGCAGGGGCACAATATTTCATTGACTGGCAGGTTCAAGGAAGCATAACATTTCGTTCTTATACTAAAACTTAGAGACTTTAACGTAATTACTAGTTATTACTAGTTCATATTCCTCTAAGAATTCATTGCGCTTTTTACTTGTTTGTTATATCTGTTTTATTCATAGCTCCCAAAGTATCGGCTTCAAATGGACCCATAAATGAGTTAAATGAATAACAGTTGTAGTCAATTGCCACCAGATAGAGCCACTTTCTATGCATACTTACAGTATACTTTCTCTGCATACTTATATTTTGAAGCAAATGTCTTCAAATTATACGGGGAAATGTTTAATTTAAAAAATAATTAATATTGATAACTATAGAAGAATAAAATTGTTTCAGGAAAATTTAAAACAACTTTATTTTTTGAGTACTTTATGTAAATAATTACAAATACTGTCAAGTACTATGGAATGCTTTCACAATTTGATACTATTTTATTTTTCAAGTGTATATTTTTAAATACAAATCATAAATGTTTATTTTGTGGAAATTAAATAAAAATAAATAAATAATTTGTCGCTTACTGTTATTCAACAAAAAAAATGAAATAAAAATTTATATATCCATCACTCATAACAATCAACAATCATATTTAAATTATACATTTTTGGTCGTTTTATAATAGAAATACAATTTTATTAATACAGACCAGTATTTAATAATAAAAACATTTATTCAAACCTACCAGTTTCGCCAGCAAACTGTCTGGCTTTTTCAAGGCATTACGGAGATATGAAAGTTAGTAAATGCAAATTAAAAGGAACATAAAAAACGTTGTAAACCAAACTAGTATCTATGGTTACACGGTTCGCGTGACAGAGATGACTTATTGTTCTTATTCATTATCACGCATGCGTGTTTGTTGTAGACTTGTAATGTGATTACTGGCTAGCTGTAGTTCAGATTGATTGAGAGAGAGAGGATCAAGTTTTTCCACGAACTGTTTAGAATTACACCCTGATTTCTGTTGAGGTTTCCGCCGGTTATTGACACTATTGTGGCTTCCTTAAATACACGATGCCTGTAGTCGTCATAGAGATATGGCATGGAGCTGTTTTGCCAATCTATTGTGTGGTTAGACGTGCAGAAATGATGTGCTAAGCCGGAAGAGATTCTTCTGTTGTGGTTTACGTCACCAACATGTTCTTTTTGTCTAATTTCTAAACTTCGTGAAGTTTGTCCGATGTAGGCAAAACCACAGGAGCAGGGAATGTAATATACTCCTGGATATTTGTAGAACGGAACTTTATCTTTTGGAGATCCTAAAACTTGTCTGATGTTGGTGGTTGATATCTCGATGACGACTACAGGCATCGTGTATTTAAGGAAGCCACAATAGTACTAATAACCGGCGGAAACCTCAACAAAAATCAGGGTGTAATTCTAAACAGTTCGTGGAAAAACTTGATCCTCTCTCTCAATCAATCTGAACTACAGCTAGCCAGTAATCACATTACAAGTCTACAACAAACACGCATGCGTGATAATGAATAAGAACAATAAGTCATCTCTGTCACGCGAAACGTGTAACCATAGATACTAGTTTGGTTTACAACGTTTTTTATGTTCCTTTTAATTTGCATTTACTAACTTTCATATCTCCGTAATGCCTTGAAAAAGCCAGACAGTTTGCTGGCGAAACTGGTAGGTTTGAATAAATGTTTTTATTGTAAACTGGTCTGTATTAATAAAATTGTATTTCAATCAACAATCATCTTACGACCAAGCAGTTAAACATGCAAAAGTTACCTAACTCTGTATCTATCGCGGCTAAATTGTCAAATGGGCAGTAATATGGCATCCATTTCGTTTTACAATTATTGAAACGACAATGGAAGAACTACTAAGGAATACTGACGGCGAATGCCCGACTGTATGTTCCCAAATAGACGATTGTTTATTTTTATTTTATGAAAATGCACCAAAGTCTGTATAAAAATGGCTTGTTTAGTATTGTATATAAATATAAAGAAGTAAACTGCAGTTCTTGTCATATACATTGTCATACGTGAAAATATACATTTTATCATTTAATTTTATTTATTAATCATTCCATTTATGCTTCTAATTATTATTATTTATTTATTTTATTTTTATTTATTTTTAATTTTAATGCGCTAACAGTCTTTTTTTTTTCATAATTAAGGGGATACAAATTAATTTACATGGAAAATAATCTATTAATTCTTTACATGTTAATATATGAGATTATTCTGTTCTTGTCTTGTTCTTTTTGATATATTTACTTCCATGCCACTTACTATTTTGAACATTATTTCACTGTGTCTCTTATTACCAATATTTTAATTTATTATAATTTATTTTATTCTATTATTTAACCATATTTTTAAAATGAAGCTTGGTCAGCATGACTGTTTATTTCATAATGGAAACTTAGGACCTTTATTGAACTTCAAGGGATGCTTTATAAAATGTCTCTGTACTCAGGTTGTCCAATTAACTTTATTTTTTCATTGATTTTACATAGTAATATTTAGTAATATTATTTAAATTAAATTTAAGTAAATTACTATGTAATTAATTATATTTTATTGAGAATTTATAGACATTTTGGTGTTTTTTCTTTTTATACACCAAAATATGAATTATAAAACCTAATTATATAATGAAGCAGAATACTAGAAATTTCTAGTATTCTGCTTCAGTATATATATATATATACGAGATCATCACCACCAGTTACAATTGGCGCCAGTGCACAGGAGTTGTTTTCCTAGACAAAAGTATTTTTGACAAAATCTGGCATTTTGGACTCATGAACGAACTTATCTCAGCCGGTACTTCAGTAAAAATGGTTCATCTAATCCATTCATATCTTCAGAACAGATCAATGCAAGTCAAAATCAACGGTTCTACATCGTCCCAGCGCCATCTTTGCTGGAGTGCCGCAGGGATCTCTACTGGCTCCATTGTTGTTTTCTGTATACATGTCAGACATCCCGCACAATCCGATGTCTTCCATTTTGACCCTGTATGCGGACGATACAGCAATACTAACCAGATCTCTCACACCACATTTCATTACCAGAAAGCTTCAAGAAAACCTTCTAAATCTGGAGGGTTGGTTCTCCAAATGGAGATTGGAAGTTAATCCCAAGAAAAGCTCAGCCATTCTTTTCTCAAAAAAGGCCAATGAGAGTATGAAGCTCAATAACACCCTACGGTAAGGTAGGGTGTTATTGAGATGAATACCTACCCGTACCCGTAGTTTTTCATCTACAGACAAAGGGGAATACGAAAAGCATGTATGCTTCATCCATCCTGCGAGTAAAGTTCTGAGAATTTTTCGTAGCAAAAATCGTTTCTTTTTCATTTTAACTTAGCAAAATGTTTTATTTAGATTGTTTATAATCGTTTAAATAGAATATTTATATCATAAGTTTCCTAGGATAAGAAATATAGTTGATATGATCATGTGATAAGGCGATTTTTCTAGATTAAAACACATGTTATATATCATAATACCATTTTTGTTTTATATTCACATATCTTTCCTTGAAAATATAATATAAATATCATAACTTTTTTCTTGAAAATATATTTCGAATGTAGTTTACTATACGTTGAAATATTTGCGTATGAAGAAAAATGAAAAAAAATCTTTTAGGATTTTTTTTATTTATATTCCAATTTGTACAACAGAGTTAATCAAATACACACGTTAGCTTAGCAGTCCAGACATTTAAATTTTGATATTACAAAAATCTCATTTTACCACCAATGACCATAATGGCCGCCATATGCCCAGGGATTACCATAGTAACCATGTCCCCAAAGACCATATGGGTGAAGTGCGGCAGCTACAACGTGTCCTTTGTTGATGGTAGCAGCTGCTGGATCTTTGGGTTCAACTCCTGGTTCGTTGGTCTTAATATCGGCACGATATCCAGCAGCATCGGCAACGTAGTTTACGACACGCATGCGCCCGTCAGCATCATGAAGGCCATATGATCCTACTTTGTTTCCAGCTGCGTCGCCATGTTCTCGCCTGAAGGTTCCACCAGTGCCATGACCCTCATCATATCCAAAAGCATAATTTCCCGCAATCTGAGGAGAGAAGAGAGCGCCATCTATTATTAAGTTAAATCCCTTTTAATGCTGATTTTCATACACAGACTAATATTTGTATGTACGTTTATTTAAACGACATCTTTATTTTTATATTATTAATTTTTAAAACAGCACAGAATGTTTTTAAATAACATATATTATATCTCCAATTTATTTATCATTATCGCATTGACCATAGTGGCCATTTTAACTAATTATATTTTAACTAATTAACATTTTAACTAATTATACACTTACATCCTGTCCACGATATTGTCGACTAGCCCCACCTCCATACCAAAAGTGACCATAAGGATATAAATAAGTACCACTGACAGCCATCAACATTCCTAAAAGAATAAGAACCTAAAAAATAAATAAATAAAACATTGAATTATTTATTGAATGTGAATGAAATCCAAATCATTATTTATGATGAATTTAAATAATATCAGCAAAGCCTAAAGATATGTAAACTACGACTGATAGACAGATAGTTGAGAGACAGATTGATGATAAAATGCATCACTATTGTTGATACACAATGGTACTACGCGGGATCAAAGAATAACTGTAGTTCTTAGTCTTAAATTCTTGGACGTATTACCGAAACTGTCAAATAATTTCTTTTCGTTTGAACGTACCGTTACTAGATAATGAGAACAAGATAGCTGAGTAGAATTAGAATTCTGAATTTTATGAAAAATTGAAAAGGAGAAATTCAATCCTGTATCAGATCGCGTCAGTTGCAAGACTAAACACATGTCAGTATAAAATTTAACTCATCGCAAAATTTTACAGTTGTACTGTTGCGAATTTTGTATTTTCTAGTAGGATAATCTTGAATTTGTAATATAGTCGTAAATTGAGGTCTCATCATCAATTTTATGATAGCACTCCTTAAGTTCCATTGAGATATTGATTTCTAAGGAACTTCCGAACATATTGAGGAATCGTTGATTTTTGGTCATCAGGAATTTCGAAACAAACTCAGCGTAAACTGAGCCAATTCCTAGACGGTTATGTGGCCCATTGAAATACTAAATATACACCAGCAACATTTATAATGCTCTCTGTTCGGCATTTAAAAGGAAACGACTGTAGAATTGGATGCTGACGCTGTTTTGCTGTGCTTTTATGAATTCCATTTAAATAAAATGAATTTGGTAGTAGACCATATTTGCAAACGAAGTCTTAAGGCTTTTGTGAATCAAAGAAAGTCGATCCCCCTCTACATATTTGCCCTCTCATAGGATACTGGATTGTCTCTACCGACAAGTAAGTATAATTAGTGCTACACACCTAACACATGAATCTTCATTTAACATATATAACGCAACAGTTTGGCTGCTCAATATATTTTTAAAACTTCCTGACAATTTTTCGTTGAGTGATTATAAAACACTAAACATATTAAATGAGCTCACCTTCATCTTGATCGGCGAACGCTCCTCAGTGAAATCTAACGTGAACAAACTCGATATTTTCTTCAATCACCAGGATATTTCGGTGTCAACAACTGAAGCCATTTTATATCCTATACAAATCACGTGATATGACAAATATAGTCAACAGAGGATAACTTTCGGATTCTCCGATCACCCCACCCATCCCATAATACCAATGGGTTTACTCAAGGACGATATGTCGGCAGCATACAGGGTAATAACCGGCGTCCACGCCTTTTCTTTCGACCTCCGCAAACCACGTGGATTTAATTGGGTCATTTATACGGTCTTCTTTGCTGCCGAAAACTCTCCTGATTGTCATTAACTGTCCTTGATCGAATTGCTTTCTGATTTGCCTCCCGGATGTATTGAATGTTTATAATACTTACAGCAATTTAGCAAGCAAATTGTTTAACCAGAAGTGCCCAAACACACAGGTCATATAAAAAATTTTTTAAACTGCGCATGTGCTTATAAGAATTCCTGTATTACGTCGTATCTAAATATAAAGAAAGTCCTTCTGCATAATCGAATATTTCATATTTCAAACATTGCCACATACAGAGAGCCTTAACATGTGCTGCCACCTATGTTTTGCTTTTTTTTATATTTGTATTAGCTAGGCAGAAGTTCTATGTATATGAATTACTACAGTTTTCCAAGCTGTAGGTCATTCTTCAGAGGGGAGAAACATATAAATCATATAATGTTTAGCGAAGTAATATGGGCATTGTTGGTTGCAGTACAATGTGCATTAGTACATTTGACATTTATATATGAATGCTATTTAAATAATACAGATATTAGAGTTTAAATGTCCGTTCCAGATAATATACAAGAGGGGACTGAAGCCTTAATTTCTGAAGTACAACAGTGTGTAAGTTGTATCATAAACTTCGAGTTGAAGATACACTATTGCGAACTCATATTGTTATATATATAGAGCAGTTTAGTGAAGCTTACCCATTTCCACAGGGATGTAAAATAAAAAATGTATAATTTACTGTTTGAAATGTAACATTCTAAATACTAATAAAATAAAAGTGCTACATTTGCTATTAAATTAAACGCAATTTTATCCTTCGTCAATTTCATTGAAAAAAACGGAGCTTTCTTCAAGTTCTTAAAAGAACTGGGAAATGGACTGAGTTCTTCATCCCGTCATCTGAATGAAGAAAATCTGTGTGGATGGAGTGTTATTGAGCTGAAAGCTCTAGTCATGGCTGGGTAACGGCAATAGCCGAGCCTCAGTTATAACTTCATTGGCTACAGTATTGCCATTTGTTACCCTGGAAGTCGTAAAAAGGACTTTGAAATTTCAGATCGCTTCAGCTAAACGGAGCTTTTATAAGTCCTTATAAGGACTGGCTTAAAGGGGCGAAGCAAGAATGCTTTTCATCTTCCCCGTTATCTGTAGAGGACAGTGTAGAGATAAGGTGTTATTTAAGGTGTTATTCAGCAATTAAAGCTCTGATCATGGCAGGAGGGTAACAGCAATAGCCGAGCCTCAGTTAGAACTTCATTGGCTACAGCATTGCCATCCATTATTTGGATATTGTATCGTCCCGTCCTGTCTTGAAAAACAAACTAAATATTAAGTAAAATCATATATATTTTTAAATGGTATGGATGATATACGGTTGGTTATATTTTTATAATTATGATATATTCCATTACATTTATTAAATTATTTGTAATTCTTAAAATGCATTAATATTTATTCAATTTAGTTGAATAATACACTTATTACGATATTTATAGTAATCATTAATTAATAAAAACACATATTGCAAAATGTTTCAAAGATAGGAGGCGCCACTGCATAAAACCATTAACTTGTGTTTCGCGTCCAAAGTATTATTGTCAACTATATTTGCTATCGGAAGTAAATAAAGACAGGTAACTCATTTCAGGCAGTGTAAAACTGTTAAATTAAATGTAACTTAATTGAAATTTTACTCGTTTCTTCTGTTACCGCATGAAATAGTTCCAACACATAATGGAAAATTTTATTGCAAACAGTACGTCGGTTGTAGGACTGCATTCCTCTAACCAAATGAAGCCACACGAGTTGGCTAAGTAGGCGTAAATGAGTGGATTATCGACAGAGAACGCATCATCGCTTATTAGGGATAAATGTTACTTAGAACATTTTAAGTGGATGTTGAAAAATGCATATATATATTAAAAAATATTCTATCTAAAACGATAAGTACAAATTCTAATTTTATAGTGGGTTTATTTTGATAATTTAAAATATTAAAATAATTTTAAGCAATGAAAATAATACACCATATTTTATATTAAATATTATAGTATATTTGAACACGATTAAAATCAATACACATTGGATTTTTGAATCCAACACCCATGGAGGGTAATGGATGGCAATGCTGTAGCCAATGAAGTTCTAACTGAGGCTCGGCTATTGCTGTTACCCTCCTGCCATGATCAGAGCCTTAATAGCTCAATAACACCTTATCCCTACACTGTCCTCTACAGATAACGGGGAAGATGAAAGCATTCTTGCTTCGCCCCTTTAAGCCAGTCCTTATAAGGACTATAAGGACAATACACATTGGGAAATAAGCGGCTTAAGATCATCATGGATATTTGGAAACTGATATCCAGTCCTTTTTAGGACTTCCAGGGTAGAGGATAGCAATGCTGTAGCTAATGAAGTTTTAACTGAGGCTCGGCTATTGCCGTTACCTAGCCATTACTAGAGCTTTTAGCTCAATAACATCCATCCACACAGATTTTCTTCATTCAGATGACAGGATAAAGAGTCAAGGACTCAGTCCATCGCCCAGTTCTTATTAGAACTATTAAAAAAAAATAATAATAATAATAATACACATTGGGAATCGACCGTGAGATGCGGTGATTAATACCCTTGGAGGGTAATGGATGACAATGCTGTAGCCAATGAGGTTTTAACTGAGGTTTGGCTATTGCTGCTACCCTGCTGCAATGATCAGAGCTTTAATTGTTAGTTCAATACACATTGGATACTGAATGAGACAACCTAAAGTCATTTTTAGGACTTCCATGGTAACAAATGGCAATGCTGTAGCCAATGAAGTTTTAACCGAGGATCGGCTATTACTGTTACCTTCCTACCAGGATCAGAGCTTTAATAGCTCAATAACATCTTATCCCTACACTGTCCTCTATAGATAACGAGGAAGATGAAAAGCATTCTTGCTTCGCCCATCTAGCAAAAAAAAACAAAAAAAAACAGATAGACTGTCTACAGCATTCTCTATTGGACTCTTTTGATAATCGTATCTTGTTACTGACAATCTTGATTTAACAAGAGTTAAACATCGATCATGGATGTGTAGTACTGTTTTGGAACTAAGACTAATTCATGTGCACACGATGGTTACCTCAAAGAACGACATTTATATAAATTTTGAACGCTCATGTGATTTCCAATTTAAACTTTCGTATTTGATTCTTTTGTGTCCAATATTAAAAACAGTCTTAGTCTAAGTTTTCCAAAATTCTCTCTTTCCAGTAGAAATTTCAATTGAACTTTTCCTTGATTAATGTAAAGCTAGCTTTATATATTAATGGCATTTAACGATAATTTGATATTTAAATTAAATGTACCTTTAAATTCGATTTAAATCAAAAGTTTAAGTCCAGAGAGTTATTCAAAATAATAATACTGTATTATGTTAAAAGTTCATTAATCCCTTAAGATAGATTTCTGGCTTTGTTTCTTTACTTTTCGTTCTATGAAAGATGAAATGGTGTTCTTGAGTTTTAAAAGAATAATACTATTCTTTAAAATGATGATCTTTTAAATTTCTTGGAAATCTAAATTCATCCTGTATTCTTATTGATTAAGATAAATTGTTGGTATCGTAAAAAAAATCTCAAAATTCTCTTTTTTTATTAAAGATTATAAGCGACACCTTAAAGAATATTATATCTTGAAAGTTAAATAAATGAGATTGATAGGTTACATTTCATGAAGAAGAGGGGAATAGATGAATAATCGACCGTGAGATGCGGTGATTAATTCATTCAATCCAATACCGTTGGAGGGTAATGGATGGCAATGCTGTAGCCAATGCAGTTCTAACTGAGGCTCGGCTATTGCTGTTACCTCCTGCCATGATCAGAGCTTTAATTGCTCAATAAAATCTTATCCCTACACTGTCCTCTACAGATAACGGGGAATATGAAAAGCATTCTTGCTTCGCCCCTTTAAGCCAGTCCTTATAAGGACTACATTTCATGAAAATGAAAAAGAAGATCCGGAGTGGGTAATGGATAAATGCGGTAGTCAATGAAGTTCTAACCGAGGCTCGGCTATTGCTATTACCCTCTTGCCATGATCAGAGCTTTATAGCTCAATAACACCTTATCCTTACACTGTCCTCTACAGACAACGGGGAATATGAAAAGCATTCTTGCTTCGTCCTTTTAAGCCAGTCCTTATAAGGCTGCATTAATACCATGTAGTTGGCGCACAATCTCAAATCTTATTACATGATTATGAGCTTGTTATTTTCTGTATAACATGAAATTCTCTATTGTATTGCTAATTAATCGATTTTACCTTCTCTAAAAATGAGTTATATAACACGCCAAAATTTCCACTGGATTTTCATATTCACAATTTTTAATTTGTATCACTTTGTGGTGTATTATACATCGTGATGTGACAAATAAAAACAACACCGAAATACTAGCTTTGATTCAGTATATTAGCTTTCTTAAACAACTTGTTATTTTAACCTTTTATAGAATATTTCATAAGTGTTTCTTGAATATGTTTGTAAACGTCATGATGAAATCACTCCTATTGATTTTATTACTATACGCGTAACTAGAGCTCGCCAGTGAACAATTGTTATACATTCGTCTCTATAACATACTCCAATTGTATTAGTTTTCTTATGAAAATTAAACAAATTTTCAATGCTTAAATGAGTTAAAATAGTTTTCAGACACCATTTAGTGGCCTTTAATTTTAGCAATAAAACAGAAGCCAATTTTAAAATGAAATTTTTATTTACTTTTTCAAGTTTTTCGTTACACAGTGTCGATTGGTTCCACACAAGTGATCGGAAGGAATGCGAGAAGCTAAATAGACAAAGACAAGAGCGAAATGCTGGCAGATAGAAAGGGTCCTTTGGAGCAGAGGGCCTTTGAAATTGTCCAGATCTATATACACACAGAAGAATATCATTGGAAGTAAGGAATCCGAGAGGAGAGTACAGGAAACGTATCGGAGACTGCTTCCATCTTACCACCACTGACCACCCCAGTTGCCAGCCCAGCCCCATGGATGGCCAGCATATCCATGATGACCAGCATATCCAAGATGACCTGCGTAACCGAGATGGTGACCTGCCCAGCCAAGAACGTGTCCCTTGTTAATGGTAGCAGCAGCGGGATCCTTGGGTTCGACACCAGGTTCGTTGCTGTTGATATCGGCCCGAAAACCTGCAGCGTCAGCTACATAGTTGACCACACGGCTACGACCATCGGCATCACTCAAACCATAGGAGCCAACCTTGTTACCTGCGATATCGCCATGTTCTCTACGGAAGGTACCGCCGGTAGCATGACCTTCATTGTAACCGAAGGCATAGTTGCCAGCAATCTGCAAGATAAAATGATTCTTCGTTAGAATCAGAGACATTTCTATTATTTGTACACGTTTATTAATAATTCAAAAAGCTTTGAAAATTGTACGGCAAACTTCATTGTTCATGATAAATTGCTGTATAAAAAATGGATGTGTTTTTTATACAGCTCCGTCTGAATATTAGTGTTAATAAGTAACTTTTTGGCTTACATTTATATTAATGTTTAAATATTTAATTGTAATGTGCATTCAGGTCATATATGTGTTTTTATATAACTATCACTATCAGGTCATATAACTATTTTCTGTACGAATTTCATGAACAGTGACTAAAAGGCAAAAAAGGAATATATAAATTATAATACATATTATCAGCCATTACACATAAAAATGTAAATAAAAAATTAATAAAAGAACCTCCTCGACTGATTCTCGATATTTTCTATTGTATAATAGAAACACAATTGACGTAATTGTTGATTAACTGTCGTTTCATAGAGTACGATATTTCTGCTCATATTCCTAACAACATACTTGTAACAAAACTTCGTTATTTAATCCCTTATAATATATAATATTTATTTAATTCCCTATCATATCATAAGGTATTATATTTAATATCTTAATTTAATATAATGTAATTTAATAGTCCTTATAAGGACTGGCTTAAAGGGGCGAAGCAAGAATGCTTTTCATATTCTCAGTTATCTGTAAAGGACAGTGTAGGGATGAGGTGTTATTCAGCAATTAAAGCTCTGATCATGGCAGGAGGGTAACAGCAATAGCCGAACCTCAGTTAGAACTTCATTGGTTACAGCATTGCCATCCATTACCCTCCAAGGGTTAATTTAATAGTAACATATTTCTCCATTTAAGATTAACTTTATCCTTATTTATAAAAGGTGTTTTAAAAATTTAGAGATTTTAAAATAATTACTGAAATATTAAAACAAATTAAAGCTTTCATAAAATAGTATATTTATTAAAAAATTTATTTAAAAAAACATTTTTATAAATTTAACTCAAATTTAGACTGCTTATATATATATATATATATACGCCTGAAAAGTGTGTATTTCGATTCGATTTCAATCCTCTCATCTTAAATAATTGCGGATAATTTCGAAAACATACCAGATACGGGAGTACTTTTCAAGATTATTCCATATTTTATATTTTAAAGAAAAAAAAATCTTTATTGTTCAACTACGAATATTTGTATATTTACAGACTACACGAATAAAGATGAAATACTCACATCTTGGCCACGATATTGAGTGCTGGCTCCAGTGCCATGATGCAAAATGGCTACTGCATTGGCAGCAGCAATGAAAGCGAAAAGGATGAGGACCTGGAAGAAAGAATATAGTAAGTTATAATCAGTTGAAAACATATCTAGCTATGCAAAGTCATTATTGTTGAATATATGTAACTGTATCCAGAAGGCTATTGTTATTAAAAGGAAATGCTCCCTGAAAAGAACGAAGGCATTGAAGATTATGTCTGTTATTTGAGTTGGTAAGACTACGTATTTTGGATGTTTTCATGGTAGGAAACACTCCCAAAAACGGACCCTTTCCACTACCTCCATCCAAAACAAGCTAATACACCTTCAATTAAAACAAATCCTTAAAAACCCTTTAAAAAACGCGAATAACCCTTAAAAAAGGGTTTATAAAATTTATAAAACCCATTCTGCGGACTCCTTCCTATAGAGACTTTCAATATTTATACAACAAATGAACAAAATACACGCTGGCTATAGAACTTTCTCTCCAGCTTAAATCTATCTTGTGTCCCAGAAAGGTCACAACAAATCTTAAGAATAACTTCAATCTAATTCTAAGTATTACTAACCAATGAATAAAATACAGACATCTTACCTTCATGGTTTCACGTTCTTGAGGGATTCTTCAAGAAGATAGATGCTCTGGCTCCATCCACACCCACAATTTATACGTTTTCACAGTCATGTGACCTGGAAGTTTGGAGCAATCTGTGTTTTCCACGTGGAAAAATTACCCAGCTGAGAAAAAAGTCTAATAAATTAATCGGTCGATTGACGGCATTCTTTCAAAGCCAAGGTTATTTTCGACAATCGCATTGTATTGCCGACGCCTGTGACCTCGAACGCCACGAGTTCTCTAACTGGGTCAATTAGTTATATCATCGTATAGAATCTTTGGGGATAGGCGGGGAAAAGTGTATCACCTTTTTGTAGATGTTAAAATAATGTCATTAATAGATTGGGAGCCATCGAGTACCGACAGAAATTTTCTGATACTAGGAGAAGGCCTGTTTTACTATCTTGCCCTGTAGGAAGTATTCAGTACTTCGATAAACTTATGTGTACGTTAAGCCTAACTTTCATATTCCAAAGTAAGATTTCGTGATTTGAACTAAACAGTTATATTTCTACCACGCCTCCGTAACGCAATTGGAAGAACAATGGTACATTGTGCCCTTCGATTGGAATAGGCCTAAGTTCGATTCTCGTCGTAATGAGAGGAATCTTTATGTGGACTTTTTTTTCAATCGAAGGTGAGTTAGCCGATCTTATGCGGAGGTAGCGGGGTTTTTTCTCCCGGAAACTAGGGTTTTTCATCCCGCATACAGACAAATCGGCCTTTCAGAACACACGCAATGTACAGTCAAAAAATACTAGTTGCGGTGGTGGGCGGTAGATGGCGTTGATGGAGATGATTGGTAGTAGAGGTTCGGTGTAGTGGTGGAGATAGTTGTATAGTCGGTGTTCTCCCGCGATGAGTCTTCGGACTCTTTGGAGGTATCACGAATAATAATAATAATAATAATAATAATAATAAAATAGTTACAGAATTAGAATATGTTGTTGAGGAATTAATTGTAAAACTCATTTGTCTGGAAATGTGCTCATAGAATGATTGTGTTAGTCCTACGTGCAAATATAACCACTAAATGGCTCTCATAACCTTCGTAAGATCAGTCTGTTAGCGTTATGTGTCTGCGAATAGTTTGCTTGTTTACAGGAAAGTTGTCTCCTTCTAAGACTAGTAACCTTTCATAAAAAGAACTAATGTATCACTTTCATTCTTGAATACATTTGAGTGTAGACATGTATCGGCTCGACCACTTGGGGAAGGATCAGATATTTTTAGGATTCTTGCTTTTAGATGTATTTTATTAACAGTTTTTTATATATTATTATTATTTTTATGTTTATTAGAGAATTCGAAATGCTATCATGCACAGAATTTAACTTTGTATTATTTTAAATTTAATTAATTCTAATTTTATCTTCATTCCCGTAATATTATATTCTTATGTTCTTATTTTTACAAAAACAGAAAAAAAAAGACATTTTGAGAGGTTACTACAATGCCTATCGCTGACCCTATAATTTTTTCTGAGAATCTTCTTCTTTCTCTACGCATTATTCCCGCTTCTTATGCAGGGTCCCCGTGTTACTTAGATGCGACTTCTTGTTAGTACCCCCAACCGACCTGTCATCTAGTCTGCCGCTGGGGAGGGGGTATATTTTTGACTGTAGAAGCGTATGTTCACGGGGCAGGTTTGCCTGCTTGCGGGATGAAAAACGCCAGATAAACTGGCGGAAAAAACCCTACTACCCGCACCCAAGACCAGCTAACTTGGCTATGTCTGAAAAAGATCCTCAAATTCCTCACGTCTTCGACGGGAATCGAATCTGGGACACTCCTTCCCCAGGCATAGGGTTGCGAAACGCAAAGCCACTAGGCTAACCACGCCGAAATAACGTTTTCTGAGAATACTGAATTTAATTAGAGATTAAACAGCACATTCGTACGTTTCCTCCATGTCTTGAAGCTAATAGATGCTTTTGTTTTAAAATACACATAATAAAATGCACTCCTAAAATTTGGAAAGTTCAGGAACTAGCTTTAAAAAGAAAGATACTCAGGAAAGAACTGGCTGACTTGGTCACCTCTCGAAATAACTCAATGTGATCAACTTTTAGAGTCAGGTTGAACCATTCATGAGCTAATACGACAGTTACGTTTTTTTTTTAGGACATTCGTCCATGAGAAGTCCCCGACCACTCACTGACCTAGTGGAAGTCGCCATGCCACATTCTTTTCGGGTCTAGTTCGAAAGTTTCTATTCGCTGTTCTCACATTTGCGCATGCGTTGAGTATGGTGCAGATGAAGTTGTTTTACAATTTCGATTTCATCTCCAAAAATAACGTATGATCTCAATACTGGCAGATAAAGAGATAAATTTATTCCAATGAAAACAAATAAATAAAAATTAATCAATAAGTAAATAAATAAATAATCAGTTTCCACGGGCAGCTTTGTGATAAACTTGTTTTCACGTAAGAGAACACCAGTAAGGTTTACAAATCGAAGCCCATGCTAAGAAAAGGTCAGGACAGAATGAAATACTTTTTCCTATACATCCTTACAACCTTACGCTAGCTCAATAAATGAACAATTCCACTGCTGTCGTCAAAAGTTTTTTTTTTTTTTTCCAACAAACGCTTCTTATATGATAGGTGAAGCATGTGCTTTTCGTATTCCCATTTGTCTGTGAATAGAGTTTATTTGATTCTGGATAGTTTGTGAGCTTTAAGCTGAACCTTTGGGAGCTGTAAGTTTAAGTGAGATTAATAGATAGTAGAATGGCTTTAGGTATTTTATGTTCGTAGTAATCACTCTCGTTGTAATCTGCAACTTGTTTGATAAGTTGATTTGAGTGCCTGGCAGCCTTTGAGAAGTACTTCTCAAAGTACTTTGAGAAGTACTTTGCTGCTAGTGAATAAAGAATGAAAGATATGTTGGATGTTGGTATCACGATGAATCTGTTCATTTCTGATTAACCATGGAGCATCTAATATCATGCGTAAACATTTGGTTTTTGTACTCTTTGGATGTATGGCTCCAAGCTGGCACGTTGTAAGTAAGTATAGGTCTTATTACCATCTGGTACAGTACGTAGTTTATTTCTTGTATTTAGTTTGCTGCGTCGGATAAACTTGAAAGATTGCTTTGGATACTTTCGTACAGATGAGTTTGACGTGGTTAGCGAATAGTTCTCGTTTGTCCAATTGTAAACAGCAAAATCTCGCTTAACGCGATTAATTAATCCATCAATCAATGCGCGCTAAGCGAAATCGCGTTAAGCGAATGCAATTAACAATAGGAATAATTATAATTTATCCATCAGGTAGCGTAAATTTGAAAAAAAAAGCACAGTATTAGAGGATAAAATCATCAAAGTTAATAAAAATCAATTGCTTCAATTTTATTGAATGTCTAAACATTTGATTGAACTACTTTTTTACAAACAAAATTAAGTAAAGATATTTGAATCGTGCTTGACTTTTTCATCTCGTCATGCAATTTGCGATAGCTCGCGATCGCTTTATTAAGATTTAGGCAGACTTCAAATCGTTCCATATCAGGATCAGAATCAAACAAAATCTCCTTAGCATGCTCAGTGTGATTGAAAAACTAGTTGGCACTCCCCATCATCATCTTCTTCTTCTTCATATGTACGCTGTTCTTATAGTTGAAGGGGATTATTCTCGCTTAAATGTTCTGAATGGGAATCGAGCAAGTTTCTCACATCTTCATTATCCAGTTCATTAAATCCAAGTTCTTTTCCAATTGTGTTGATTTCTTCAATAATGCTAGATCTTTGATTTGGCGCCGATGAACTAACATAGGCTTGAGTTCAAAATCGTCTTTTGCATTGCCTCCTAATAAAAGCGTAAGACGATCTTTAGATACTTTGTATCCTGGTTGAGATGCTTCAGTTTTAGCTGAGAAAGAGTTTTTGTTGGCATACAATTCAAAAAGAGATCAATTTCGTTGATTATTTGCCGATCATCGTAATCAGCTTTCTGAATTATCCAGGAAACTTGGCTGCAGAATCTTTATTAGCACCAGCAGATTTCCCAGTCACTCTTACGTTATGCAGTTCATTTCGATTTTTAAAACGGTCAAACCATCCTAAACTCGCAGTAAAGCTTTCACATTCCTCTTGAAATTTGGTTTCTTTCAATGAGGTAAAAATATTGAGAGCCTTTGCCTGAATATTCCCCGTACTAAGAGGTATTCTTTCTTGGTTATAATCCTCAATCCAGAGTGATAAAAGACGCTCCATCTTGATCATTAAATGGCTTCTATTTCGGGTGATTTGCATGCTTAAAGAAGCAGTAGCAACTTTTCCTTGTTCTTTGTATGCTTTGCTCTTATTTAATATAGTCCAAACTGTAGACTCGCTGTATCTCAGGTCCCGCACAATCATTGTACTATCGCCACTTTCATGTGTCTTAATGACTTCCAGCTTTTCTGCTCGCTGCAGATTGGGGACAAAAAATTTCGCGTAATAACAAAAAAAAATCGTTTAACTGATTAATCACTCACTTAAAGCGGGAAATAGTATCATTTCATTCAATCGCACAAACTGATTATCGCGCATATGGAATTCGCGTTAAACGAGGTCTTCATATACCTTGGTATTTTGTTTCTGTTTGCATGGAATCTTAGTATTGAACAACTAAAAATCTCCTTTGGGGGATGCTAGCCTTCTGTTGATGAGTATGGCAAAATGTTTTTGTAGATTCACTTGAAGTCTCCATTCGGAGAACCATTTTTCCAAACTGAAGATGCTATTTTGGAATCTTTTAGTTGGCAAGGGTGAAGTGATCTTGTCAGTGCAGTTGTGGCACTTGCATATGAATCTGAGATGGTCACCATAGGATTTTGAGATATCTTCCATGTAAATAGAAAAGTAGAGCCAATAAAGAGCCTCGTAGAACTCCTGTTGTAATTTTGCGCAGGGTGGAATTTATACTGTTAATTTTAACCTGCATTTTCTTATCACTGCGATATGATTTAATTAATCGTATCATGTTAGTTGAGATATTTGTTTAATAAGTTATAAAGAAATCCTTGTTGTCAAATTTTATCATACGTCTTGGCAAGGTCCAGGAATACATACAGCACTTGTGTGTTGTTTCCAGTTGTATCCTGTAGTAATATACTCAACAACTCTATGAATTTGGTGAACTGTGCTGTAATTGAGTAGGAAACCAAATTGTTTTGGTTTCCTACTCAATCCTATTTCCTACTCATTTGGTACGATGCTTAATTATCTGTCGTTTCTTGCAGTCTGGATAGGATAAATTATTTTGCAATTTTAACTAAATTGAACAGTAAACTGATGGGCCAGTAGTTTTGAGGGTTTCTTGATTTTGTTGACTCCATCCGGACCTGGTGCTTTCCTGTTATTATGATATTTCATGATATTAGTTATTTCAATTAAAGAAGTAGGACTAATCGCTTCCAGATTGTTTGTGAATTGACTTAAGGTGCGTCTGGCATATTGGTGAATCTTACAAACAAAGTTGATATTTATGTTTTCATATACTGAATTGCATTACGTTTCAAGATTGCTGACAAGAACTTCATTTGCCTGTATCTGTAAATACGATGCCCTGTTCTTCCTGCATTGGGAGAGGACTTGTGTTTGATACTAAGAGCTTTAAAGAATTTCCATATTTAGTGGTCGTCGAGACTGAGAGATGTGAGCTTGTTTTCCCACTCTTGAATTCTGTGGTTTTTGAGAGCTTCTCTAACTTGATTATTAAGTTTATTTAATATTTTTCGATCTTGTGTATTATAATATCTTTTTCATGCTTTATTCTTATCTCTTATTAAATATATCATGTCATCCTGGAGTCGGTTAAGTTTATAAGGAGATTTGGTCAAGATGACCATTGTCAGAGCGTTGTTGATTTGATTTGTGAAGTTGGTTATTGCTACACTTTTCTCTTCCTTTTTTCTTATGGTGGACACTGGACCAATAAAGTAATAATTTGGAAATATAAGTTTCGAAATATTCTAGAAAACTATTCCCACGCTATGAAGGAAGTCTTTTTCATTTTATTATTATTTTGGCTAGATGAGTGAAGAAAAATGCTTTTCATATTCCCTGTTATCTGTTGAAGAAAATGTGTCGATGGGGTGTTACTGAGCTAAAATTTCTAGTCATGGCTGGAGGGTAACAGCAACAGCCGAGCCTCACTTAAAACTTCATTGGCTTCAGCATTATCATCCATTACCCTCCCTGAGTATCCATTTTAGTCGCCTCATAAGACATGCATAGGGTACAGTGGGACTATTCTTATCCCTTGCCTTTTTCAAAAAAAAGAAGTAAATAATATTAATAATATAAATATTATTATTAAACAGAAACATTCTGAAGCTGAGAAGGATGACAAATATTCATTCTGAAAATTAATCATCGTTCCCATTTTTATAGTCCTTATAAGGACTGGCTTAAAGGGACGAAACAAGAATGCTTTTCACCTTCCCCGTTATCTGTAGAGGACAGTGTAGGGATAAGATGTTATTGAGCTATTAAAGCTCTGATCATGGCAGGAGGGTAACAGCAATAACCGAGCCTCAGTTAGAACTTCATTGGCTACAGCATTGCCATCCATTACCCTCCAAGGGTATATTAATTAATCACCGCATCTCACATCACAGTCGATTCAGTTCATACCCCAATCTCGTTCCCATTTCCTTATAGTCCTTATAAAGACTGGCTTGAAGGGGCGAAGCAAGAATGCTTTTCATCTTCCCCGTTATCTGTAGAGAACAGTGTAGAGATAAGGTTATTGAGCTATTAAAGCACTGATCATGACAGGAGGGTAACAGCAAAAGCCGAGCATCAGTTAGAACCTCATTGGCTACAGCATTGCCATCCATTACCCTCCAAAGGTGTTAATGACCACATCTCACGGTAATCTACCCTAGTTCCCATTTATGAACAGGCTGAGTATATAAAGAATGTTACTCTAAACTTAATTGAGTGTCTAAGATTTATTTATGATTTTACTTTTTATGTTTTTCAAATAAAGAAAAGAAACTTGAATTGAAATAAAATAATAAATTTAACATAATTTTTTATATGAAGAGTTGTCAGTTGGTTTAAACTACGTACGCTCACTTCCTATGTCTTTTTCGTTTTATTCAAAATTAGTTAGTTTTTTCAGGCTTAATGTACACGATATTTCAAGCAATCTTCTTAGAAATTTTGAAATAAATTAAACTTTGAATTAAAGTAAATTTGTTATCATTAAAAGAAAAATTGTAAATCTAATTATTTTATATTCTTCTTTAAAAGACAAAATGAACTTTAAGAGTTTCGATTTTTTTTTTTTTAGCTTAGCTGAAGCTATAGGTGGTTAATAAGTTATTGTGGAGTAGGGACTAACAATGCGTAACATAACACGGTATTAACACATCGCGGTTTTGTAAGCACATTCCCCATTATAAATCATGGATACTTGTACATACTTTACATGGGGACGATTTTCTTTGACCTGTGTGGGATAACACTCCTAATTCTTACTTCCCGGAGACCTGAAGTGGCTTCAATAAGATCCATCTTAATAGTGTAGGATTTCCTCATTATGTAACTCGTAGCCCACCCACAGCACTAATATAATACAACCATTCGTTAAGTGATATAATTACAAAAATTATAATTACGTAATTATTCATACAGTTTTTGTGATATTCAAAATACGTTCTTTCTCTTATTATTATTATGTTAAAATGGAATTTATTAATATGATGTCGTGAGGTCGTTTTCTGGTCGACCTGTAAGGACACCTCATAGCCGCAGTACAATGAAAATTCATGACATCATAATTTTCACAAAAGACTAAAATCTTCTATAATATATATTACATTATTATGCTGCTTAATTTCATAGCATTAT
Organism: Typopeltis vanoorti; assembly: GCF_054136105.1. NCBI lineage: Eukaryota > Metazoa > Arthropoda > Arachnida > Uropygi > Thelyphonidae > Typopeltis > Typopeltis vanoorti. The sequence continues at coordinate 40,315,289 of NC_143567.1, read as the reverse complement.
GTATTAGAATTTTTGAAACGAACAAACAAAAAAAAAATAATGAGAATTTTAGTGAATACGTCAAACACCGAATCTCAGCAAAATGGATGGCTCCATTCAGAATGGCGCATTTTATAAGAAATATGCATGTTATTGTATATAACAGCACAGTTCGGAATCTAAACAGCTATGCCTAATTTTGCAATATTGCTATTACTACAAATACTCGTACGGAGGCCTTCAAGTGACACAGACTTTAGGGTGTCCATGTTTAGATGTTGATGAAATATAGTATTTGGGATTTTTCGTAATCTTCTTCGGTCTCAACGGACTCTGTGTGGGTGGGTGGGTGTCAGAATAACATAAAAATGCTTGGATACAGTAAAAGTAGCAGTGTAGAATATTATACTCGTTGCGTGATTACGTGATTAAGTTAAGTTTACTGTAGTATTTCGAGGCCGTGCTTTGTGATGATGCTTAATCAGATATTACAGGCTTTCCTTATCACGACATTTTGTGTCCCCCCTGTACTACGTACTACAAACTTTTATATAAGCTTACTGGAGACCTTACGTTACATGATGTCAACAGCAGGGTTTCAGAATTATTCAAATATTAATATAAATGCTATATACACCCTCTGCCCAAAAAGAAACCTAACTTTTCGAAAAATAGAAGAAACTATTGTCGCCCTCTGTTGTATCTTTTTGTTGTCAAAAAGCGGCAACCTTCATTAATGTGGTGTCAACTGTTTATGACATTTGTTTCATTAGAAGCGGAGTTATAGTGTCAAGAGTGACAGTGTGTTTTTGACGAACGGTCGAAAAATGAGTTTCAATTAGCGAGCTGCGATTGACTTTTGTGTTAAACTTGGTAAACGTTTTACCGAAATGCATCAAATGCTTCAAAAAGCATACGGTGATGGATGCTTATCCATACTCAAGTTTACGAGTGTTTAAGCGATTTCAAAGTGGTTGTGAGACGTTTGAGGACGACGAAAAGCCCGGCCATCCGAAAACTGGACTGAGCGAAGTTAACATCCAAAAAGTGCGTGATTTCATCAAAGAAAACCAGAAATCGTCCGTGAGATTGATTGAAGATGAATTGGGGGATTTCAAAATCAATTGTGCACACAACATTTTGACCGATAGTTTGGGCCTTCATAAATTGAATTCACGATTTGTTCCCCACAAGTTGACCGACGACCAAAAAATGTATCGAATTGAATATTGCAAGGGCCTCATTAAAACCGTTCGTAAGGACTCATTACTGGTGACGAAACGTGGTGATTTGAGTATTAGCCCGAAACAAAGCGTCAGAGTGCTGAGTGTAGACCACCAGAAGAGGAGCATCCGAAAAAAGTCACTTGGAGAAGTCAAAAGTAAAGACAATGCTGATTTGTTTCTACGATTGCAAGGGCATTATCTACAAAGAATTTGTTTCGCCTGGCCAAACGGTAAATAGTGAGTTTTATCTCGAAGTTTTGAGGCGATTGATAGCGAGAATTCGTCGCGTACTGCATGAATATCGTGACGACCGACCGTTCTTCAAAACACACTGTCACTCTTGGCACTATAACTGGGCTTCTAATGAAACAAATGTCATAAACAGTTGACATAACACTAATGAAGGTTGCCACTTTCTACAACAAAAAGATACAAGGTGGCGCCACTAGTTTCTTGTATTTTGGAAAAGTTCGGTTTCTTTTTGGACAGAGGGTGTATATATAGTTAATAAAAAAAATCCCTAGTACATCAACTATAGCAAAGTTCTATTTGCAACTTTTAGTGGGTTGGGAGTTCACGTAAAAATGATTTCTTCAGATTCAGTATAAACAGTCACCACACACACACACACACACACACACACACACACACACACACACACACACACACAGATGAGTTCTTTCCTCACAGAGTAACTTTGTACTATGAATTTTACCAACTGTTTCTTTTTTCTGTTGATTGATAGTGAGGTTTCTATGACTCCTTTACACATTCTCATCATTTAACTTCATAATATTATTAATCTCCTGTACACCCCTTGAGGGTACATGGCAGGAATTTGATGATGATGATGATGATTATGATGATATTATTAATCTTAGATTAATAAATTTAAGAACGTTGAACAAATAAGCGCCAACATAAGTATGTAGCCTTATCTTGTTAGATATCCTGACGCGAAAGGCATATTGATTTTTGTCTTATCACTATTTTTATTAAGAGGCTTAAAGGCTCATCTGGAAATCATATCCTTAAACTAATCATAAGATCCTGTTACTACTGGAGTGGAATGAAACGTTAAACATCTCTGCCTTTTCTAATTATCGTTGTTTACTAATACTTTATAATCAAATCAATAATAATTTTGCTACCAATATGCAAAACATCAGTAAAGATCTCAATGACACTAACCTTGCTATTTTCTGTTCGAATAGTTAATCTTATACAGTTTGTTTTTGATACGCTTTTGATACACACTCTTTGTGGTGAAGCATAATCCAGAAACCATCCAAGAGTCACTCACTCTCTTATTTTAATAAATCCATTTCTAATAGAAAATTTCTTCAAAATCAATTAACTGCAATGACAAAGTTTTAAACTAGAGATCAGATAACCGAACAAATAAATTAATAATAGGAATAAACTCACTCCAGTAGACTTAACTCGACATACTGAAAAGAGAGAGAAAGAGAGAGAGAGAGAGAGAGAGAGACAGGAGAAATACACCAGTAAGCTCATCATCATTTCTTGATAACGAAACTTAATGGGAATTCCATTGACGAGAGGTTGTTCAACCTATTTTTTTTAGCTCACAGGCAAAGTAACACGTTGGGCGAAAGAGAAGAATCTACTTTTGTTGGAGAGAGGGCGCTATTTGTAATATGGCAAAAGCTATTAGAGGTTACAGTAATCCCAAAAAGACAAATCCTATCTTTTTTAGATATTTAGGGGTTGCCAAATAAAAAAAAGTTCAAACAGAAAGAAAATCAGTTATTTTTGTGGCAAATTAAACTGGTTAAGTTTTACTAGCGTTGAAATTAACAAAGGCATCGGAATTTGATTAAAAATAATTTGAAGATCAGAATTTAGTTTATAGAAGTTGATATCCTGGAGGTTTTAGTGATTTGTAACACAATCCTTATCTAATGAGAACGAAAAGTGCAGTACATTGTCATCGATAAAACTGCGTATTAAAGAAAGTTATCCATCCATCCATCTTCACACCCGATGGACATCCAGAGGGAAAGCTAGTAAGAACACCATTGCAGAAGTCGGAAGGCATGCCAAATGAAGAAAATTTACTTAACACTTCTTTGAGCCAGACTCTGTCAAATGTCTTATAGAAACCAACTTGCGAATCCCCCAAAAATGTCATCTTTATTCTTCCTTTGTTAAAATAATATATTTTGAAAACATTTAGATAATGCCAATTTCCTAATACTTATCCAAATATGCAGCCTATTCGAAATATTACGACTACCCTAGTTATTTCAAAAACACACATTCCACCCCTCCAAAATAACACTCGTTATTCGAAGTTGCTGATGAGCTGTGCAAGGGTCGACGTGATCCGATGGATTTCGCAAAAGGCATGATTGTTGGTTACCGTGTGAAGGGTAGCAGTATGCAGGAAATTGCCAGTCTTTTACGTTGTTCGTAGAATGCTATAGTTAAGGTGTTTGTTCAAGGAGTGGAAGTGTGAAGAACTGTATTTTACGGCCGATGGTGGGCGTCCACTCCACATCACTCCTGCCTTCAACGCTCCCATATGGAAATGACAAATTATGTTAAAGCTGACCCCAGAATTTAATCTGGAGACGAGTGACGCTATATCCCAGACCGTAATCTGGATCATTACCTGGATCAAGAAATCCAGCCTTGGAATTCTCTATTCTGAATACTCTCAGATCTACTGAAAGCAATTCTGATGTATTCTTCTTGTAATATTCAGAGGCCTTATATAGTTGATGCCACTTGCGTAGCATTTCTGGTAACAAGACATTTCTGGTAACATTATTGTTTATTATTAACATCTTACAAACATATTTATTACAATATTTAATGTGAACAATGGCCTTGCATTTCTTTCATAATTTCTTGAAATTCTGGTTTGATGGCTTCTGATACTGCGATACGTTGCTTCTTTAAATTAACTGCATTGATTTCTATACGTCTACCAATAGTATTTGCTGATAAAGGAATACATTTTAGTTTATCTGCATATTCTTTTCCATGGATTATTTCTACCATTTTTATGGCTGTTGGGAGTACAAGGGTTTCCCCAATGGTGTGTGGCTTTTGGTCTTTTGCAATTAAGAATGCAACCTCAAGAGATGCCTCCAAATATTTATCGTTAATTTTAGTGAATTTGTTTAAGTTGTTGGATTGAGAATTACATGTCTTTAAACATCGTTCAAAGAATTGTAAAGATTTGTGTTCACGTTCACGTCGATGTTTTTATCACTTAATTTGACTGATAACAAACTTGTTTGAATAGAAGAATCAATCCTATCTTTTCCTTGTTGTTCGTCTGATGTAGAAGTACTGTCATAATTATCTTCAATTCGCGGTTTCTTTGGAGGAAATTTTTTTAACCATTTATCCATTTTGTGAGGGTTAATTTGTAAATTTAAATATAATTCATTTACTATTGATAATATCAAACACTTTTAAAAAATGTAAGAAATTTTGATAATATTAATTCACTATTTCTAGTATAAACGTAAAAGTAAGCACAAAAAAGCGTTGGAATTGCACAGAAATAATATATACTAAAAAATTACTTACTACTAATAGTCAAATAATTAATACAACTGTGGTGTCATCTGTAGATAGCAGGATAACTAAGCAATTTTCCTTCTCTAGTTGGGCTTGTCAAGACTAGGATGTTCTACAAACAATGGCAATGATAATAAGAAGTAAGAGATTTACTCCCTAGTTTTAAAACATGACAGTTTTGCCACGGACGATTATGTGTGCAAAGTCGCCCAATGTGCGCTACTCGTAAATTTAAGTTTACTGGATCTTTAAAACGTCGTTGTCTATATTAGATATATGTTTAATTGATGAAAGAAAGTAATATTCTTTATCTTTAATTAATTACTTAATTTTTTTCCTATCCATATAAAACTTTTTTGACATACCCCCACATATCGACTGGCGTACCCCACCCTGGAGTACATACCACACTTTGAAGACCACTGGCATAGATGATAGTCTCTTGCTGTTAGTCAAAAAGATGCAAATCGCTACCAAGCATTTATTAATTTATTAAAATATTGCAACAGTTATTGTATTACCAATACACTCACGTAGTAAACTTACAGTTATTTGAAGTACCAATACAATCACGAGCGCTTACAACTTTGTAACATGATAATGCTAAACTTCTTAAAAGAACTGGGCGATGGACTGAGTCCTTGACTCATTATCCCTTCATCTGAATGAAGAAAATCTGTGTGGATGGAGTGCTACTGAGCTAAAAGCTTGAGTCATGGCTGGGTAACGGCAATAGCAGAGCCTCAGTTAAAACTTCATTGGCTACAGCATTGCCATTCGTTACCATGGAAGTCCTAAAAAGGACTTTTTTATTTTATATCTCTCCCTAAACTTCCTATTTTGTCAGAATATTAAGAGAATTCTCTATATCTATATATTATAATATATCTCTATATATTATATATATATACTATAAACTTCCTTATAAGGACTGGCTTAAAGGGGCGAAGCAAGAATGCTTTTCATCTTCCCCGTTATATGTAGAGGACTGTGTAGGGATAAGGTGTTATTGAGCTATGAAATGAAAGCTCTGATCATGGCAGGAGGGTAACAGCAATAGCCGAGCCTCAGTTAAAACTTCACTGGCTACAGTATTGCCATCCATTACCCTCCAAGGGTATTGGATTGAATGAATCAATCACCGACTATGTAAGTAAAGGTGAAATCTCAAAAATACGGACGATCTCTAGGCCACTCCATAGTGGGCGAAAGACCGTCCTAATCTCAGCGTTGGTTCCACTCAGTGACGGGCTCCCCGACCACTGAGCAGAACCGCTCATATTCCGAGGAAAATAATTCACCGGCAAGTACCCCCTCAGCGGGCCGTGCCGGAGAACACCTTCCCCGGAGACTCAAAGTGCTCCCTTAGGGCAAAACCTAAGAGAGCGAACTCATTAACCCAGGATAACAGCAACAGCCGAACCTCAGTTAAACTTCATTGGTTCAGCATTGCCATCCGTTACCCTATATGGGCATCTCATATAAAATCAATCACCGTATGTGTAAGTAAAGGTGATATCTCAAAAATATCGGACGATCTCTAGGCGACTCATTCGTGGGCGAAAGACCGTCCAAATCTCAGCGTTGGTTCTACTCAGTGAAACTCGAGTACCGAGCAGAACCGCTCATATTCCGAGGAAAATAATTCACCGGCAAGTACCCCTCAGCGGGCCGTGCCGGAGAACACGTTCCCCGGAGACTCAAAGTGCTCCCTTAGGGCAAAACCTAAGAGAGCGAACTCATTTACCCAGGATAACAGCAACAGCCGAACCTCAGTTAAACTTCATTGGTTCAGCATTGCCATCCGTTACCCTATATATATATGGGCATCTCATATAAAATCAATCACCGTAATGTGTAAGTAAAGGTGATATCTCAAAAATATCGGACGATCTCTAGGCCACCCATTCGTGGGCGAAAGACCGTCCAAATCTCAGCGTTGGTTCTACTCAGTGAAACTCGAGTACCGAGCAGAACCGCTCATTCCGAAGAAAATAATTCACCGGCACGTACCCCTCAGCGGGCCGCGACGGAGAACACTTTCCCCGGTAACTCAAAGTGCTCCCTTAGGTCAAAACCTAAGAGAGCGAACTCATTTACCCAGGATAACAGCAACAGCCGAACCTCAGTTAAACTTCATTGGTTCAGCATTGCCATCCGTTACCCTATATGTATATGTATGGGCATCTCATATAAAATCAATCACCGACTATGTAAGTAAAGGTGAAATCTCAAAAATACGGACGATCTCTAGGCCACTCCATAGTGGGCGAAAGACCGTCCTAATCTCAGCGTTGGTTCCACTCAGTGACGGGCTCCCCGACCACTGAGCAGAACCGCTCAAATTCCGAGGAAAATAATTCACCGACAAAGCCCCTCAGCGGGCCGTGCCGGAGAACACCTTCCCCGGAGACTCAAAGTGCTCCCTTAAGGCAAAAACCCTAAGAGAGCGAACTCAAAAACTCATCGCCCAAGTGGGTAAGAGCAACAGCCGAACCTCAGTTAAACTTCATTGGTACAGCTTTGCGTTGCTATTCATCACCCCCAAGGGCATTAATGAATCGATCACCGCATCTCACGGTCGATTGATTCAATTTTCCCTCCTACTATAAACTTCTTGTTTTGTCAGAATATTAAGAGAACTCTCTATATATTATAATTATAGGTGTTCACCGTTACTTTCCCCAATAAAAGAGATTTAAACGAAAATAGTAAATTTTTATTACAGAATACAAAACATGTCTTAAGTTTACTTTTTTTATTAAAAGAAAAATTATACTTTGCTTATGGATTATTATGTTTATATTGACAAAATAAACATATTTAGTTATTCCTATTGTCAAAAACTGCTGAAACCAAAGGCTATAAATTGAGTAATTTTATTCTGTTAAATGTTACTCTTCTGTTTATTTTATTTAATATTTTTATACAGTTCGTATGTCACTCTCTTGTGTAAGAAAGTAAGTTCAGGAATGAACAGTTATTGATACTAACATGATTATGAATTTTACTAACGTAATTTGAACACACAAATCTCAGAAAATAAATGTCCCTAATATCGACACTGCTTGGATATAAATAAACGGACACCATTGCGTAAGAACAAACAGCCAACCTTAAGATGTCGGACCTCCTTTGGCTGCGATGACTACAGCAATCCAATGGGTCATATTTTCCACAAGAATACGGTATCGTTCAATTGGAATTTTGACCATCTTCCCGTAGGCATGTAATGAAGTCCTAGACAGTTGTGGGTCGGACGTCCATTGAACCCACTCGACTCTCCAGTTCATCCCACAGATGTTCAATAGGGTTGACACCAGGGTTCTGTAGGTGCCATTCAAGTGTGGTAACGTTCATGTCCACAAACCACGCATTTACAGCGGCAGCCTAATGACACGGTGCATCGTATCCGCCAAACCTGTCCATCTTCTCGGTAGGAGTATAACATGATTCATCGCTTCATAACACAGCTTTCCAAGCTCCCACATCCCACTGTACATGCTCTTTGCAACACTGAAAACGACACTGCATGTTGGTTCAGGTAATGTGTTTGTGCAGATTCATGTTCCAGTCGATGCCGGGAACTGCACATTAAATATGGCTGCCTACAAATTGCAGGTTTTACATATTCTCCTTTGTAGCATCCTACGAGCACGTTCACTGAGTGTGGTAGTTTTCCACTGCGAATAACACTTGCATTTGACTTCCCGTACAGCCATCTAAGTATGATATCACTGATTGTTGACCTGGGGTGGCCCAATTTATCAACAGTTTGTCGAACGGATAGGCCTACAACATGGCATCCTATCACAATGCCTCTTTCATTGGAGGGGTCCGTTGACTTCTTTTCAAGCAATGCATGTTTATGGATAACAGATACAGGGAGGCTCCCGGAGGCCTATTTGACCAAATTGATAATGTATCCACTCTGAAACCAACAGGTGATGCATTGTGATCTCGTTATAGATGCATTTCAATGTCTTTAGGTAGAATTTTTATCATCTGGTGTAAGACTCTCATTCTGTTTATTGGAAGTCTGAAGTGCTTTAAAAAAATCATGGTATGTGGTCTGTAGAGTATAGAAACCGAACTAACTAACCCTCGTTCACCTGCTGTTCTTTAAAAATTAAAATGAACGTGATTATAATAACATACCAAATATTTTTGTATTCATTTTAAATGTGAAATCCGCCTAAGAAAGTTTGTAAACTTTGTGTAGTTAGTACTGTGGTGGGATAAGGGTTACATAATTCAGTTACCATGTTAAACAGACGAAATATGGAAATGTGCTTTGCATTGTGGGATACTAAGGCAATTAATGTGAAAGCATTAGCCTCTATATATGAGTTTGCCTGACATGTTTATGGATAAGCAAACAAAGCGCAAACTTTGTTTGCTTACACTTGGAGAAAGGATTAAACTAAGAATATAATTACTTGGCATTTTTAATTTCATTTATAACCAAGTTAAAAACTTTCATCTAACAAAGATTGTCAAAAACTGTTATATGTGGTACAAGAATGACTTAATGTAATTATACCTACCAATGAATAGAGAAATATGTGAACAAACGAACGTAAATTGAAATGTAGGTTTAAGTTGTAGCACGTTTACACTCTTCTACCTGTGTGAACTTAGATAAGTATTTTTTTCAACTTTTCAGTAGGATTTGCAACTAGCAAGCTTCGGGTTGTAGATCGAATCTTATCGTGAACTTGGATGTTTAGGAATGTCTAGTGTGAGATCATAAGATCACTATTCTATTTATTGGAGGCTTGAAGTGACTCGAAAAATGTGATTAGAACCAAAATCTGAGTTTGGGATTATCTAACCCTTATGCACCCACGATACTATTGTAATAAAAATGAACTACAGGCTGCTAGCTTTCGTTGGTGAGATGAGATTCAGAATAACAACAATAAAACAAAAATGGTTGCACATTAAAATGTGCAACTTTAAAAGAGGTGTAACCTTAATGTTTTTTTTTTTTAGTTTTAAACTTAAAATAATCGTGAATATATATCTATAAAAAAGCAGAACAACAACTTTTAAAATGAAATATTTTATTCCACACGGTTAAGAATAAGGAAGTAATGCAAACCCATTTACGACAAGCCTCCTTACAAGAAAGACTGTTCACATCTTACCACCACCGACCACCCCAGTTGCCAGCCCAGCCCCATGGATGGCCAGCATATCCATGATGACCAGCATATCCAAGATGACCTGCGTAACCGAGATGGTGACCAGCCCAGCCAAGAACGTGTCCCTTGTTAATGGTAGCAGCAGCGGGATCCTTGGGTTCGACACCAGGTTCGTTGCTATTGATATCGGCCCGAAAACCTGCAGCGTCAGCTACATAGTTGACCACACGGCTACGACCATCAATATCACTCAAACCATAGGAGCCAACCTTGTTACCTGCGATATCGCCATGTTCTCTACGGAAGGTACCGCCTGTAGCATGACCTTCATTATAACCAAAAGCATAGTTGCCAGCAATCTGTGAAAAAATATACTGAGTGTTAAACTTTTTATATAAAAATGACACGTAAAACTAATAAAATTTTTATATAAAAATATAAAAATGATACGTAAAACTAATAAAAGTACCCTGTTTTGTGGAAAATGTTAATATTTCATGGATTGCGATTTATATTCTCACTCTTAACATGTTCTGATTACTTTTTTATTTCTTTTTTTGCGAAATGAAGTTAGTGTTCTGAAATTAAATAAATATTCTTTAAATATATAGGTGTTGGAATATTATGATAGAAATAATAGTGAATTTTTTTAAAATATATATTTCTCAAAAATTTTCAAATGCTAATTATAGTTAATAATTTATTAATTATAATTTATGTTCGTGTACCTTGCATAGCTTTTCCAATCTTCCACAATTCAAATGTATAACTGATCTAGAATCTTAGATTCTTTGAATTTGTGTTCGCTATGATTTGTATTCGACTATTGGTTGGATTGTATAAAGATACTAATGTAAATTCTTAGACGTTTCTTCTATAAAGCATTGTCTTGATTGCCTAGGTACAATTTTAAACAAGATTGCAATACTATGATGTAAGATTTGCAGTAAGAAAATGTGCACATTTTTATATAAAAATGTGCACATAACATATATTTTTATATAAAAAATGTGCACATGATAAACAGTTGACATTCTAAGAGAAACTGGAAGGCAACCTGAAGCTATAAGATAATATCGAATATCATGCACCCAATATATTTTTTTTACTCATAAGAAAAATGTTTTAACAGAATTTAATTATTCATTCAAGGATTAATTGAAGAAAACCAGCAACGTCAAACTTCAAATTTTCGGTGCTTAAACACAAACCAAAACGTGATTAACGTATGTTAGCAAAATGCTCATGCGCCCATTTAAAACTATAAAATGGCTTCACTTTATGAATCCCTTGTCACTTTGCGAGACGATTTAAAACAAAGTGGCTTCATTCTGAATCCCTTGTCACATCGCGAGACGAGATTACTAATAAATCTTACATACTGTACTGACATTTCAAATGTCCAACTTAAGGCATTTGAGCCATGTTACGTGGCTATACTACAAAAATCATATTAATAAAGAAAAGGTGTATTAATAAATTTATTTTAGTAATGAATATTTTGAAAATATTTTTATCTAAATTTTAATATTTAAATAAATTAAATGTTTATTTTTAGTTTTTATTTAAAATATAATATTTTTTTATTAAGTATCTATTTATAATGCATAAATTAAACGTTATTTTACATTTCTCACAATAATTTTAATATAGATGGTAGCGCCATCTTAACCGCTGGAAACAGTTCTGATGTGATCTCCAGGAAGATTTTCCTTAAGTTAGATACAACTAATGCAGTATATCACATTTTTGTTGTTATTTTTAGGGGACGGAGAGGATCTTCCACTTCCGTCCTTGGCTTCTTGAATGAGAAGTGAATCTCGATCTCTCCAGCCAAAGAATCTCATCGCTACAAGCTATGCTACAAAAAAGGCAGTGACTATATCCAAACAAAAATGGTCCGTGATTTAAAAAAAAATCAATATCTTATTTTAAGTACCGAGGAAGATTTCTGTATAAGAGAACTCAAAACATATTTAGAGAATCATTACGAATATAACTTTGGATTCATCTGTTGATGGCCACAGCCTTTAATGCATTTATTACTTACGAAAGAAAGACATGGAACGTATTTAATACTCACATCCTGGCCACGATACTGACTACTAGCGCCACCTTCCAAACCGTGATGTAGAATAGTTACTGCATTAGCAGCAGCGATAAAACCGAGGATGATGAGAACCTACAAAAAATTGAAGACAAACATCAGCAATGCAGTTTACAATTTAGATGAATTCACAAATATTAACTGAATAGTTGAATTTAATAGAATTAGAATTAAACATCGATTAATTTAAACCTCCTCATTTGACCAGGAAGCTAAAGAAATAGTAATTTACCTTCATGGTGACTTCTATGGATTCTTCTAAAAGATGGATATAGATTCTTCTGTATCTCGTATTTATACTTTCCTGTATTTACGTGTTTGGGATATTTTATGCCCATCTGTGATCTCCATGGGGGGGAAGAGGAAACGTCCAGTTTGGAGCAACAGCAAGATGACTGTCTATCGAATGGCTGCATTCTTTCAAAGCCAAGGTTATCCATCGAATGGATGCTTAATTTAGAGTAACGCCTTTCATTCTGACCTCAAGGAAAAACACGTGTTCTTGCTCTAAGTGGGTCAATTGCCATGTCGTAATAGACGGAAGAATCTGTAAGCGGGGAAAACTGTATCACCATTTTTATTTTTATTTTTTCCGCTTCTTATTGTAATCGGAAATCAGGCGATTTTTTACAGCTTCATAATGTGGAAGAAATAATCCGTTAGATGCCAACTGTCAATCTTAGTAACAGCTAAGAACGACAACCAAGAGTTGTTTTGTATAACATCTGAAATATCTAGATCGTAGCATATGATAGCATATGATAATAAAACAATTCAGCAAATCCAAGTTAACGGTGAAACTTTAGGCCACGGGAGATATCCTGCAGCAATTTTTAATCATTATTGGAGAGCTTATTTCGATGATTCCGGGATGACAGGCGATTTTAACGCCTTCAGCAAAGTATGCCTAAACACCTACAGACACTTCCAGGTGATTCCCATAACACTGGAAGAGGTTACTCAGGCTTACAATGAACTAAAGCTCAGGAAAATCCCTGGACTAGGTGTTGAGTTTTATCGGTCTGTCGATAATTTCATCTTGTCTATTCTGGTTTAGACTTTTAATGTTTTCAATTACTGGACACGTGTCTGCTGACTTTGTTAGTGCGTGCACGATTTTTATCCTCTAAAAAAGGGAGGGGGGGAGACCTGAATAGTGTAGGTAGCTGGAGGCCCATTTCCTTGACCAATACGGATTGTAAGCTATTCACAAAAGTGATGTGCAATCGTCTAAAATTAGGCATTGGAAATGTGCTTACTAGCAATCAAGTGTTCAGATTCGGTAAATCGATGAGACTCAACCTATTTCTAATAAGAGATCTTATTTGCCTCCTGACGAACAAAGAACTCGCGCTCGCACTCGTGTAAGTGGATTTGGAAAAAGCGTTCGACAGTGCAAAGCGCAACTTTCTAAACTATATCCTAGAAAATGTGAGTGTGGCTTCTTGCGTAAGGGAAATAATCAAAAGCATCTACAATAGAACAACATCTATCTCCATAAATGGGTTCCCATAAATGGGAACCCCTTACTCAGAGGGGCTCGACAAAGCATCCCGCCCTGGGCCCCCTTCTTTTCGCTCTAGTACTAGAACCTTTTTTTAAAATAAAATTGACGACTCACTCAATGAGAGAAATATTGCTGCCCAGAGTCTCCAAACAGAGCAAGACTGCTGTGTATGCTAAGGATATTGTTGAAACCCTTCGATTAGATTTATATTTTCTTCGGCATATTGCGACAGTTTAGCGTGCTCAGTGGTCTTCGCGCAAACCCAGACAAAGAGAAAATCAAATGTTTTGAAAAATTCGGCCGTGCCAATCTTCTGTATGCTTTGACACCATTAACCGGACCATTAAAAATATTAGGAATTCTCTTCCTTTCGAGCCCTGTGTTACCAACACAAAACTACTCAATTCCTGTCGTGATAAACTCACCCCTTTTAAACCATATTATTTTTTCTTTCAACGGTAAAGCAACAGTCATCAAAGCCATCATAACACCAATGCTGTTACACACAGTTAACAAACATCTCATCGACTTCTTTTGGAATCAAAGGAAACACGAAATGCACAAGGCTTCCCCCCCCCCACACACACACGCAAGGAGGGTTTGCTCTGCCGATCTTGAAATATCCCTAACTAACAGTATTCGAACCATACGGAAAGCATTGGCATCAAATCACTCATCTGGCAATCTAATTAAGTACTTTATTCGATGTTTCCTATCCTGTTGGGACCACTGACCACACTGGACTATGTACGAAGATGGTCCCAGAGTGGTACTATACAATATGTAAAACACTAAAAATATTTGTTACAGATGAGGTTCGGTTGCTTCAGCTTCGGCCAAAGCAGCTGAACTGAAAACTTTTCGATTTCTTTGGTTTCGAAACTGTAGGGCACCTCTTCTACCAGTGCAGCGCATTTGATGAAGCTGGCTGAAGTGCTCAGGATCCTATTACCCACTTTTTTTTTCCTTTTTTTTTTTGGAACTATTGCAGTTTTCCCCACCGGTGAGAAAAAACAAAATACCTGATTTTCTCGTCAATGTTATAAAATATCACATATGGAAAGTACGTAAAAACATCTCATCACATGGTTGTCGTAACTATTGCAACCAAGGAAGACAGAAGCTTCTCCACCTATCTCCTTGTTCACTTGTTTTTATTTTTTTTAATCCGTTTATTAGGTTCTGCAGACTTTTATATTTCGTTTACTGGTTTTTGTAGTATTTTTAATATTGTTTTTATCGGTTTACTTTTGTTAGGTTTTTCGTGTATTTTTCCTTTTTAGGACTTTTCCTTTCATGAATGAAAAGTCAAATTACCTTTTCAGAGCCACCTGGTGGATCAACATCTAAAAGTGGTCAACCGAAGCTTCTTTTAAATTGTCTGTCTAATTTACAGTGACCTAATGAATGTAACCAAATTCTGGAATGTTACGGACATATAATATTTGTTTCTTTCGAATATAGGCTCATATGATAGAACGAATTAAGAATTTTACATGCTATTTCTCTATACTGCCCTATTGCATTTCTGAAAAGAAAAACTAACTCGAAATCAAGTTTGCATTATTTATAATGGCAGAAACCAGTAATAATGGATATGGAACTGAAATAATGTTTCGACCTTCTCACTAAGATAATTTCACAATCACATATTCAGTCCGTATACACAATCATTTCCATTCTCTTTACCCACATTTAAAGCAAATCTACATCATTTTTCCAGACAAGGCCACTAGCTTTAAGATATCATTCGATAAGATGGCGGTTGTATACAAATCATCTTTGAATTTCCTTATAGACCGAATAAACCAATCATTAAACAAAGGTTATTTCTTTTTGGCTGTAACCATTGACAAATATGCAGACAGAATTTAAAATAGCCGAGTGCACCCATTATTAATCAACAGCTACAAGTGGCAGAAGATAGTAGTTGTCATATATACAGTTCTAATATTTTAACTAAAAATAAACAGTTTTTTTTTTGTGTGTGTGTGTGTGTGTGTGTGTGTGTGTGTGTGTGTGTGTGTGTGTGTGTGAGAGAGAGAGAGAGAGAGAGAGAGAGAGAGAGAGAGAGAGAGAGAGAGAGAGAGAGAGAGAGAGAGAGAGAGAGAGAGAGAGAGAGAGAGAGAGAGAGAGAGAGAGAGAGAGAGAGAGAGAGAGAGAGAGAGAGAGAGAGAGAGCGTATATATTGCTTTGCGGTGTAATACATAATCGAAATTACATTTAAATAATTATAAGCACACACCAATAATTAATTTAAGTAAACTTTATTTGTCATTCTTTCGAGAACAAGGCCAATAATGAATAATTAGACATTTATTTACAGCATTCTTCACAAGCACTAGGTTCAATTGTCGTAACCATGGCGACCAAACTTCAATTGTTGGAGACGAAAAAGTTTAGAAATAAAATCCTCCGTGATACATTCCACCATGATAAGGAGCAACACCTAAGTGTCCAATACCGTATCCATATACTCCTGGATGGACGCCCAATCCAGGTTTATTGATTGCCACAGCTGCAGGATCCTTGGGTTCTACTCCTGGTTCGTTGGTCTGTACATTGGCACGGAATCCGGCAGCATCTGCAACATAATTAACAATCCTTTGGCGTCCGTCAGCGACGGTAAGACCGTAGGAACCTACTTTGTTGCCCACTGCATCACCATGTTCGCGACGGAAAGTTCCACCAGTGGCATGACCCTCGTCATATCCGAAGGCATAGTTGCCGGCAATCTAGAGTAGAAATTTAATAAAAAAACGCTTTAGTATTTTTGTGAGTTTTAAAAAATTAAACCGTCAATAATTTTTAATTCTTAAATGGCATGATTTAATTGATTTATTAGAACTAATTAACATAATTCTATAAATGTATTGTCTCTCAATTTGCAAACTGATATATAATCCACCCCTTTATAATTTCTTTTGTTGAGCTAAATTATCGATGACCTTAAAAAAACGATATTGTCACTTACGTCTTGGGCTCGGGTTTGCACACTAGCTCCTCCTCCATAGAAACCCGGATGAAGAACGCCAATTGCGTTAGCGGCAACGAAAAGAACGGAAAAGATAAGAACCTAAAAAAGAAATTTAAAGAAAAATACATGGAAACCAGTTATTATTATTATTATTATTATGATTCAACGAGTTTAGAAAAATTAATAGTTGTTTATTTATTTTTAGGTTAATCCTGCTCACTAACCTATTTACATATTTGTAGCATAGGTAGGAAAGTATTTGATAAAAGTTGACAAAACACTGATTGTGACCACATAATAGTTCTTTCCATGCTAGCCATCTGGACAAAAATGTATACAAGAGAAATAATATGCAAGGTAATTGGCTCACCCCAATGTAGGGTATCATAATTACTATTGCAATTTCTTTCATTAAATTTTATAAAATTCATCATAACATCATATACTTTGATATGAATCTCACCTAATTCATCATCATCATCATCAACAACCATGGGTCCAATGCCCGTAGGTGCCCGTCTGCTGCCATCTTGATATGATTCTTCCATTGCATTCTATTTTGTGCAAGATGAATCAGTTTGTGTGCAGAGCTTCCGCACCATTTGACGATGTCATCGTCCCATTCTCTGTTTGGTCTTCCTTTTTTGTTCGTTTCCTTCAATCATCCCAAACAGCAGCATTTTTATTTTCCTCTTATCGTTCATTCTACACATATTTACAAAGAAAAGTAGTTTCCTTTTGAGTATTTTCTGGATCAGGTTTCCTTTTGGTTGTATTCGTCTTTAGATTTCCTCATTGTCCACTTTCTGGATTCAGCTTATTCTCAAGATCTTTCTATAGCACTTCCTCTCAAATGCTAATATCCTCCTTTCAGATTCTCTCAGGAGTACCCAGGCGTCGCATTCATAAAGCACGCTGCTGAAGATACAGGTTTCCACAATGCGCAGTTTAGTTTGCATCTTTATAGCTCGGTTCTTCCATATTTTGTCAATGGCCTTTAAAATAGTTGTTGCTCTGGCTATTCTAATTTTTAACCCTTTTTTTTTAGGGTCCAAGTCATGCGTCATCCAATATATGTGAAGCGTTCCATATTTTCCAATTTAAATCTGTCTATGGTAACTCTGTTCAGTAGCTCCTGTTGTTCAGATATCATTGTTTTAGTTTTTTCAAAGTTGACATTTAGTCCATATCTTTTTTGTTGAGTCTTCAACAGACGATGTTTTATATCACATAATTCATCGAACTTACGAATCACGAAAGTTCGATGAATTTTGCCAATATGATTGATATATTGGCAAAATTTTTATAACTAGAATATTATAATTGAGATTTGGTGTAAGGATAAAGGTAATAAAATTTTATTTGATTCTTAATATTCTAATATTTTTAAAATATATTTTAATAAAAATAAAAACTTAGAAATAATTTTAATAAAATATTATAGTTTTTTCAAAAAATAAATATATAAAAAAGAAATTTTATGAATATCATAGTATCCTTATCTAATACTTGACAATATACCATTAGTGCTTCAGGACTATCGAAAATCTTAATATATCGTTTTCTTAGTATATCTTTACGAAGTTAAATTTGGTCCTCAAAAGAAAAAAAAGAAATCTAAAAGGGCATTATTACCTTCATTTTTTTAGTTCCTTAAGACCTGATCGCTTAGGACGAATGTATTGGCAAGTAAATGTATTGCTTATAAAGGTTTCGTAAACCACGTGATCTAGGGAGATCGCCACACGGATGACCACCACCCGTTGCAAAAATGAAAACATTTTTCTTGTTTGTTAACAATGAAGGCCAAATTACAGCGAGAGAAATGCAATATTCGGACACATTCACTGACGGAACAAGTTCACCTAGGCAAATGTCCGTGTCTTTTGTTTTTTGACCTCGGTTTAAGTGGGTCATTTTGCGCGTCCTGTCGGAAGAACTAAACCACACCCTTGAAAGAAAGGCCAGAAGACTGGAAGAACCGATCACCGATCTTCTTAATTATATATCAGCGCAAAAAAAAAAAAAAATGATTTTATCAAAGAGAAGACAGTAAAATGTGTCTAGGACAGTGTAGGGGCTATTACAAGTCATATGAAAGAAACAACAGCCTCGTAATTGATTATTTTTGTTGAAGTTGATTCCATCTTTGCATAGATCGCCCTCTACGTGATAAATTTCATAAAACTAAATTTAATTACTAAAATATATTATTTAAAATGATTGCTTATTGATACATTTTTATGTCGTATATTATTTTATTATATTATAAGTAACAAAACTATAATAATAATAATAATAATAATAATAATAATAATAATAATAATAATAATAAAGTTGTTCGTGTGGTCTTAAGGAAAATTTCCAACATACTAGACCTCCAGAAGAAAAGGCAATTATGTATTTATATTACAAATATTATATAACTATATAATTATATATTTATTCTTCTTCGAAAGGCATTTCTGTCACACTCCTTCGTCTTTAGGCTTTTTCTTAAAAGTAGAAGCTTTACTTTTCATAGTAACAAGGATATTTTATAGAAAACGTTTACGTTTCTAATAAATTTAATTTTGGCACTTCAATATGTAATTTACTATGTGCTTATGTCTACAATATTCTTCACACACCATTTTTTTTTCTCTCTGAGTGCCGTTTATATTGATATCTTCGACTGCGCAATCTCGTAGAGCAATGGATGGTGATCATGATTATTGAATAGATTCTATGCAACTCGTAAAAAATTAGTCTATGAATGTTCATTGGGATTCACTATCAAATAACTTTTCTTCAAAGGACCGTAATAAATTGTATGATGTATGAGGTATGATGTACGAGAAATGGTGAGAATATGCGTGTAAGAGCGACAATGTAATATAACTGTGTTAATGAATGAGAGGAATGGGTTTTTATCATGGAAATGTTGACGAGGAGAGAACGAGTTCTACTTTGTATTCGTCCTGTTCGGACTCATCAAACGTGTGCAAAGATGTCTACATGTGTAAGGCATTAGAGAAGAATAGATATCTGTAAGTTATCCAAGTGTGTGATGCAGACTGCAGACAAGAGCATAAAAAAGAACATTTAGGTAGATAATTATGGTTGGGACCTCAGATTTTAGTTAATAGTGAGATCTGGATATCAGATATACTAACTAGTATCGAGTGTAAAGGGTACAGTATTTTAGGAAGGATAGACAGGGTAGGAGAAGAGGCGGCATGCTGCTAATATTAGTGTTGAGAACTATGATTGTAGTACTATTACTACTAACAGTATTTCACGTGGCAGTGAGTTTGAAGCCATCTGGTGTGTGTGGTGGAATCTACCGATCTAGCAGTTCTGTAACATGTAATTGTATCCTGGTAGATTCCACCGCACACCAGATGGCTCCAAACTCACTGCCACGTGAAATATTGTTTTCTACCAAATAGAAAAGATGAGCGCAAAAAGAATAATCATAATGGGAGACTTTATTTATCCAAAGATTGATTGGGCAGCGGTAGAATCTCATGAGAAGATTAAAAATGCATTTATTTAGCTGTTGCTGGACAACATCCTCAAGCAGCATGTGACAGAAGGAACTTGAGTTCGAAGAGTGTTAGATTTGAGTATAGTGTCAGAGGGTGTTTTTGTAGTTAGAGATGTAACTATTGTGCCTGTGGTTAATGACAGTGATCATGCGATACGCACCTTGGGAAGTGACTAAGTTTATGAATGTTCCATTGAGAAAAGGTTCCATGCTGAACTACAAAGCAGGAAATTATGATCAACTGAGGAGTATATCGAGTTCAGTGGAATGGGATCGGTTGCTGGATGGAAAGGATATCGACAGTGCATGGGAAGCATTTAAACAATACTTAAATGATGCGATATCAGAATGTGTCCCGAGAGTCCGAAGAATAAATAGAGTAGGAATCAAATGGATGTGTAATCGTATTAAGCAAGGGATTCACAAGAAAAGGATGATGTGGAAGGAATACCGTGTGCATAAGGACGATGTCCGTTATCAAAATTATAAACATCAGGCTAGAATAGTCGCAACTATTGTACAGAAAGCAAAGTCTGATTATGATAAGAAACTGGATCTGTGTGCTAAAGACAACCCACAAGAATTCTATCGATATTCTGTAAGTAAACGAAAGACTAAATATGAAAGAATAACTCTTCTAAATGCAGATGGCGTGAGGGTTTCAGATGTAGAAGAGGTTGTTCAGTTAATTAGTGCCCATTTCGTTAAATGCTATCAAATTGGTGAACACAACATTGAGCTCACTGCTACCTCTTCACTGGATGAAGAAACTCAGGTCTATGAGGACGAGGTATTACAGTTTTTGCACCAACTGAATAAGAATTCAGCAATAGGAACTAATGTGATATCAGCACGTGTGCTAAAATAGTGTTCAGGTGAATTAACTCTTCCTTTGACCAGGCTGTTTAATATGAGTCTCAGAACAGGGAAGATTCCGCAGGAATGGAAAGAATGCATGGTACTCCCATTGCACAAGGGTGGTGCAAAAACCGATGTATCCAACCATCGACCAATCAGTATCTCAGGGGTGGTGATAAAGATTTTGAAAAACTTTTGTTAGGGATCGCATTCAGAAATGGTTTGACAGTGAATCTTCTCTTTGCAATGAGCAATATGGGTTTGCTTTAGCAACTTGCTTACATTCTATAACAATATTACCATCGAACTAGATAAGGATAATAGATACCTCATGATACGTTTGGATTTTGCTAAGGCTTTTGACAGAATACAGCATAGTAGACTGTTGAATAAATTGGAGAATATGGGTTTGGATTATAGAATATTAGTGGATATCAGGACGGCTGACTGGCAGATATCAAAAAGTGATATACTGGAGATGCAAGATTTAAGGTAACTACTGGTGTACCGCAAATATCAGTGCTTGGTTTATTGTTATTCAATCTGTACATTAATGATATTAGGAAGGAGCTGACAAGCGAAATACAGCTATTTGTGATGATGCAAAGATAGGTAGTGTAATCGGTAATGTTGCTGATATGGAATACTTGCAGATTTGAATAGGCTGGAATTGTGGGCATGCGAAAATGGACAAATCTCAGTAAATGTAAAGCATGCACTTCGGCGTGATTAGATATCCAATGTATTATATTGGTGGGACTGTGCTAGAAGAAACTGATGAGGCTAGGGATCTTTGGAGTGTTAGTAGATAGGAAGTTGAAGTTCAGAGGTCATGTAGCAAATACAGCTCAAACGATAATTGCAATGCCGAAACGGCCGTTCACATGTAAATATAAGGCTGTAATTTTGCCTCTTTACAAAGCCTTGATAAGACCTCACTTGGGCTATTGTGCGGAGGTCTGGTCTCCAGGTTTCCGTTCTGATTCTGATATAGTGAAGAGAGAGAGAGAGAGCAAAGGAGAGTGTTAAAAATGATATTAGCATTGTGGAAAACTGATTATGGTGACAGATTGAGAATTTGTAGACTGCAGACACTAGCAAACAGGAGAAAGAGGGTTGATATGATTGAGACTTACAAACTGCTCATTTCTGCAGGATTTATAGGATTTCTTATTTTATGGAAGGTGGGGAAAGAACGAAGCGCATCTTTGGAAGCTGAGAATGAATGCTGCTAAGAAGAGGATGAGGGCTAGATTTTTTTCTCATAGGGTGGTGCGAGATTGGAATGGATTGCCATTGGATGTTGTGAGTGCAAGAAGTGTGAATGAATTCAAGAATAAGAATGATAGCTGGTTTGTTTAGTACGGGGCCTCCCTCGAAGAGTCCATAACTCTCTGGAGGTCTGTCTTAATAATAATAATAATTATAATGTGTCGGTTTATCCTATCTGCATAGTATATTCCCTCTGTCTATTGATTGAATCTCTGTCCGTTTATCCCGTTTTTGAGCTGGGTTAAAAAGATCCCAAAATTCCCAGAGAAAAAAGTTCTGCCACACTGTATATGAGATCGACTAACCTACCTACAGTTGAAAAGCTCTTATAAACATTCTTCAAGTGCTATAGAATTCTATTCAACGCAGATCTTTTCGTCATAAAGCAATATGAATGACCCCTGACCTACGGAAGCTCATCTATATTTTGAACTTTGTATGTTAACGTTGAATTCAAATCTAAATATGAAAATTCTAGTATGATTCAAAATGGCTCAATTGGTTCAGTTGGAGATGTTTGTTAGTGTAAGGTTTAGTTGAATAAAAACGTGTTTGGGATCGTGTGAAAATACTTCGGTTGTTCTGAACAAATCGTTGAACTTCAAAACAAAGTAGCATACTGTCTGGTAGCTAGGTGAATAGGGTGCTTCCCACCAATTAGTTACGGGTTCTAATCTAACTGGTTGTTACCGCGTCGATTATGGAAGCCTGAAGTGAGTTGAAAATTGTTTCATGTTCGGGTACTAGAGTATGGTTTCCGACGTAGCAGTCTCTTAGTCCACCTACGGTAATAACGTATAATAGGTTTATAACATTACCTGGGCGAGATTTACATAAAAACACAGGATGGATATGAAATAATTTAATGTTATTTTACGTCAAGAGATGAATCATCTAAAAGATTTGGTGAACTATTATTGAATCATGGCACCAAATTAGTAGATGAATGCATAGACTCTAAAGACCATTTGAACAGCAAGGATTTATCTTACTTTTTTGTTATAACAATCCCACATACAACAGTTTTCAAAACCCACACATCAGTACCATGTGTGCATAAGACTCAATTGGAAAGTTTGTAGATTTGAAACCAGACGTTAAATAGAAGTTAGCAGTAGATGATTATGTTCGTATAGTCTGAATGATAATAAAATCCTGATGGTGGCGATCAGTACTGCAGAAGAACCATTTTTTTTTTGAAAACTTAGCAAAGAGATACTTCAATACAGACACAATATTAAACTCGATATCTGAAATAAACATCTTTATTCCAGAAAAGCGTAAAAATGCCTCGCAATTAAATAATCGAAGCCATACCTTGATTTGCTTGTGAACATAGTAACATCAAGTTGAAAGCTGAATTTTAATCTTCAAAGAAGATAAAAATTGTTGTTTATGATGTTTTGTAATGGGAATATTCTTGAGTGAAATTTAAACTGCTGAATAACAATGTAGAAATTTTAATTTGTCTGATGTTTTTAACGCATACCGTACCTATTTCAGGTATATATTATTCTATGATGAGCCACTATCTATTAATTTCTCAGAGGTCTTCTGTTGCTTAGAATAAAAGAAGTCCTTTGGTTGCAAGCCCCTGGGTTCGAGTCCAGCCAAGATTTCCAGAACGTCATCATATAGTTGTTCAACCAAATGTCAGTTAGCCGATTTGATAGTTAGCCTCCTGGAAGGTCGACTTTTTCATACATAAAAAAAAAACACAATTTTCACACAACTCAGATAGGACTGACCACCACTTCGTCATGGCAAGTCACTAAGTTAACATGAAAAGGGAAAATAGGATGAAACAATCTTCGCAATCAGTATATTGGTAAGAAAAAATACGTTTACGCCCAAATTAATCAACAGCATCCAAACTTTATAATTTTATAAAATAATTTAAAAAAAAAAAATTAAATTACTTGAATTCATATAGGTTTGCGCATTCGAGTACAACTTGCTTAAACCATCTCGATTTTGTCTGAATATTTGGATCGCAACAAAACTGTCGACGTTAAAAAGTTCGGTGATCCTCCCTTCCCATGTGTATGAAGAATTCTTTGCTTGGATTAATTAAAATTATAACCATCGTATATGTACGTGGGCTGTTCAATAAGTAATAAGACTAATTTTACTGTGGCGAAACCACTCCTCACAATATTAATTTCTGTGGAATAAAGAAATGTTGCTCTGTATTAACAAAAGAGGTTGATAGATGGCGTATACGGGCTGATGTGCCAGAGTGTCACGTGACTAAACGCAAGTGCTCATCGGCGCGTCTACGAGGCACAACCGGTCTTCGAAATGGAAGCATCCTTGGAACAGTGTTATGCGATTACATTTTATGTGCGTTTGCAAAAATCGGCAACGGACACTTTTAACATGATACGCGAAGCTTTCCACCATGAAGCAATGTCGAGGGCAAGTGTATTTCGCTGGCATAAAACTTTTAAAGAAGGAAGGCAAAATGTGGAAGATCTTGAACGTGAGGGAAGACCTTCAACGTCCATCACAGAGACAATGATCAACACAGCAGCGATTATCATCAAGCACGTCAAAAGGAAGCGTCCATTGCTGAAGAATGGCTTCTTATTGCACCACGATAATGCAAGACCACATAGTGGACGTTTTGCAGAAGAACAACACAGATATCCTACCACACCCTCCATGCAGTCCTGATCTCGCACCGTGCGATTTCTGGCTGTTTCCTCAGCTCAAGAAACCACTAAAAGGCCGCCATTTCGAAAGCAACAAAGCATGTGTAAAAGCTGCGGAGGCGGTTTTGAAAGAACTCTCGAAAAACGGACTTTCACATGTGTTTAAGAAGTGGACGCAACGTTGCGACAAATGCATCGCGTCTCACAGTAGTTACTTCGAAAAAGACCATGTAAATGATGACGATTAAAGGTAATCTGTTTTCTGTATAAATATAGTCTTATTACTTATTGAACAGCCTACGTAAATCGTGATGTATTTATTATTCAACTTGCTAACTTTCACTATTCTAACGTATTTTATTTCTAAGAGTTATTTATAAGTACTGATAAATCCATTGCATACTAAAAATTTCCATTCGCTTGTTTTTAGGTCAGGATTCCGGTTACTGCCTTGAATGCAGCCGATCTGCAGGTTTCGTTTACATCGAGTCACGTGACGCTTTATTTGCAGTGAGAACTTGAAAACTGGATATGCGTAGAAAAAATGTTTCCGGCGGCAAATCATGAATGATACACGGAGATCACCGCAAGATATGAGAGGGTCAACTAGGCCCACCAAACTTTAGTTTAATCACTTTTAAAACCAAATATTGACTACTTTCTCTCTCTCTCTCTCTCTCTCTCTCTCTCTCTTTTGCTACGGTTGTATTGTAGGGTTTGTGATTACACTACTTTTCTGGCTGTTCAGTTTCCTCAATAGGTCTCTCGTTGTTCCTGTTGATACGTCTTTTTTCTTAAACTTTGCTGTGGTATTTTTAGGTGTAAACCACAGTGAATAATCTAGGCTAGTTGTTCTCAACGTAAGGTAACGTTTAGGGGGGGGAGGTATACCGTGAGAGCTCAAAAAGTCACTAGATCTAGTAACATAGTCATTAAGTTGGGAACACTGATACTGATTAATTTTTTGCAATTTATCTCACTTGCGGTGCTTAAAGTTATTTTTAGTCTTCAGTTTACTGCGATGTTAAATGAACGTGTTTCTAAAGTGCCTTGAAATATGGATAAATGGTTAATTAAGAAGAAAAGTGACGTGGAGCCGGAGCAGATTGCTTCTACATCTACGACTACATCATCATCCCATGTGAGTAAAGAGGTGGATTCAGCAGTAACTAAAAGAACATTAAATGTTAAACAATCTAGCGATAAAAAATTAAAAAACGCAAATCATATTTATAATTTGGCTTTACATGGGCAGGAAATTGTTCTACAACCAAATCCTCAGTGCGTTGTTTTCTCTGAAGTCCTGTCACAAAATTCTACGAAACCGTCTCTTTTACGGCGACACTTTGAAACAAAACATGAGCATTTAAAAATAAGCCATTAAGCTATTTTGAACTTTTTTGGTGACTTTAGTAGTAGATAAACCGTACTTAAGCATTTTTTGGTGTAGAAGAGCAAGAAAGTGCACTTAAAGCGTCTTACAAAGTAAGCCTTCAAATTACCAAAGCCGGAAAGGCCCACCCAATAGGCGAGCCACTCATTCTTCCAGAAGCAGAAGAAATAGCTTCTTGTACGTTTGGTCAAAAAGAGGCAAACCTTGTCAGAACCATTCGTTTATCAAACGACAGTTTCCAGTAGAATTAAAGATATGACCTGTAATAACAAGGACCAACTCATTCAAGCTATTCAATGTAGCCCGTGGTTTGCCACACAAGTAGATGAGTCCACAGATGTAGCTGGGAGAGAGAGCTCAGTTACTTACTTTTGTGCGTGGAAAATTCCGGGATGCAATATTTGAAGATATTTTAATGTGTAAGCCTCTTAAAACATCTACTGCGGGTGAGGATATTTTTAATATGATTGATTCATTTTTCGCCGAAAACAACCTTCAATGGAAAAATTGTATTTCTGTAAGTGCTGTTAAATGTCTCCCTGATGATTTGTAAAGAGTTCTGGATGAAAGATCTCGAAGTATTGACTTTTTGTTTTTAATTATCTGTGAAGAAATGGGTAGACAGCATCAGAGATTGGATTGCTGTTTCACACAGAAGTACGTTGATTGTCACGAGGAAATGTTCTTTGCCGTTTATTTGAACTCCACAATGAAGTATGCCTTTTTTGTTCATAGTTGAAAGTCGACCACGAGTTTCGACTTTCTTTGAGACTACAAGGCTTAGAATGACTTCTACAATTAGCATATTTAGCTGACATTTTTTAAAACATGAATATTTGGAAAACTTATCATTGTAAGGAGACAACGTTGATGTGTACTATGTTGAGAAGAAAACAGAGGCCATGGTAAAGAACATTTATCTCTGGGCAAATGGAATTAAAAAGAACAGCTGTGACCAAGTTTAGCGACTAGATTCATTTCTTAAAGAAAATGAGCAGACTTCGAAGACATCACTCAACAAATAACCATTCACTTAGGCCAGAGGTCTTGAACGCATGGCCCGCAGAGCTCTTTGCCGTGGACCTCCGGCCATTTTGAAAAAATAACTGCTTAACATTAAAATGCGATTAAATAAAAAAATAATTTCAAATGAAGTAAGCTATACTGCGGTATTTAGAATTGTGAGATGCTTTCCAGATTCACAAGGAATGCTATGCGTTTGATACTTTACATAAAATCCCATAAAAATAAATATTAAATAGACATGCTTCATCAGCCATCTACCAGCGCCAAGCGGTACTTAAGTACTAGTACTAACGTCGTAGATAGATGGCTGAAGCAGTAGTTCGCTCGAATGCGCTGTACAGTGCCTTCCAGATACATCTCGAAGGTTCTCGATACTTCGTTATTTTCATATAAATACAAGAGGATCTCATCTACAGTCAGTCGTGAACAGTGTGATATTCGTGTATAAGTGCACGCAGGTTCGTCGTGTCAGCCATAGCCTATTGTAATTTTATATTGCTAGACTGTTTTCATTAGTGTGAGACATATTCAGTGGATAATAACCGTTACACGGCCATTTTGGATCATTTTTTGGGTTCGCCTTCCATCACTATGGCGCCTACAAGTAAAAATCGTAAATCAAGTGATTCTTGTCCGGTTTTTAATGAAAAGTGGACCAATTTGTACTTTTTTGTGCCGATCGACGATAAGCCAGTGTGTTTAATTTGTCGTGAGTCAGTGTCAGTATCAAAAGAATACAATATAAACGACACTATGAGACAAAGCATGCGTCCAATTTCGATCACCGTCAAGGGCGGCTTCGTGTGGACAAAGTGACCCGTCTCCAAATTGATTTAAAATGCCAGCAGGGTACGTTTAAAAGGCAGGGGGAAGAAAGCGAAGCGTGCGTCAAAGTAAGTTTTGTAAAAATTGCTAAAAAAAATCAAAAGCCTTCTTGGATAGCGAGTTTGTGAAAGAGTGTCTCATCGCTGCTGGGGATATTCTGTGCCCAAATAATAAGGAAGCGTTTAAAAAACCGAGTTTATCTGGGTAACTGTAGCACGCTGTGTCGAAGAACTTGCCAATGACATTGAAGGAACTTTAAAAAACGGTCGTCCGAATTTACGTCATATTCACTTGCTTTAGATGAGAGCACAGATGCGAAGGATACAACACAACTGGCTATCTTTGTCTGTGGCATTGATCAACAATTCACTGTGACAGAAGAACTGCTAGCGCTCATACCTTCAAAGGGAACGACGAAAGGCACTGATATTCTTGAAGCCGAGAAGAAAACGCTCCAGCGTTTCGACCTCAGCTTAACCAACCTGGAGGGTGTGGTAACTGATGGTACTCCTACTATGGTGGGAAAGAACGAAGGGTTTATTGCGCTGCTACAGGAAGAACCGGAACTAGAAGGAAACGTTTCGTCCATTACCACAGTTTAATCCACCAGGAGAATTTGTGCGTGAAAACTATTGGATTTGAGAATGTCATGAAAGTTATTGTGACTGTCGTTAACATTATTAGAGCAAGAAGATAGAATCATCGCCAATTTCAAGAGTTTTTGACTCAAGAGTGCGAAACGGATCTCGGCGATGTGGTTTATTATAGTGATGTGCGTTGGTTGAGCAGAGGGAAAGTTCTTAAAAGAGTCTTTGACTTAAAGAGCGAAATATAGCAGTTAATGCAAACCAAGGGGAATCCGTTTGCTTAATTTAACGATGCGAAGTGGATGACATACTTTGCCTTTGTGACCGACATCTCGTTGCATATGAATGACCTAAATACGCGGCTACAATCCAAAGATCAACTGGTGCACACTCTGTTTGATCACATCAAAGCTTTTGTGGCCAAGCTCAAACTTTGCAATCACAACTCGCAAAACAAGACTTTTTTTGCGAGTTGTGATTGCCTTTTCAGCTCATTTTCAGCTTCTCGCTGAGTCCAACTGTTCGTCTTTTAATGAATACGCTACAATATTAGCCGTGTTGTGAAGTGAGTTCGAAGAGAGATTTAGTGATTTTCGTAACCAACAGTCTTCTTTAGATTTATTTTCAATGCCATTCAG
Source organism: Typopeltis vanoorti (assembly GCF_054136105.1). Taxonomy (NCBI): domain Eukaryota; kingdom Metazoa; phylum Arthropoda; class Arachnida; order Uropygi; family Thelyphonidae; genus Typopeltis; species Typopeltis vanoorti. The sequence goes on along the minus strand of NC_143567.1, from coordinate 40,286,006 downwards.
TGTCAATGCTGTCGAAATGCCAGGCTCAGTACAAATGGAGCTGCTTGAACTCCAAAACAACTCTGCTTTGAAAGAAAAATTATTCATTATGCCCTTGTTTACATTTTACAAAGACTACATTTCTAAGGACACATTCCCTAATCTTCGCCGGCATGCTTTGATGATGTGCGCTTTGTTAGGAAGCACATACTTATGTGAGCAATTCTTCTCCAGAATGAAGCATGTGAAGTCCAAGACAAGAACTCAGATTACGGACCAACATCTCGAGAATACTCGGCTCATAGCGACTTCCAACATTGATGCCAACATCGACAAGCTGGTCAAAAAAAACATTGCCAAGTTGCCCATTGACATTGTAAAAAATGAATATTTTTTTTTCATTAAATTATCTTTTTTCAAGTATTGATTGTATTTACTTATCATGAACAGGACTCTTATCTGCGCTCCTAAAGCTCAGTTTGTTTTTTTTTTATAGGATTTTATGTAAAGTATCAAACGCACAGCATTCCTTGTGAATCTGGAAAGCATCTTACAATTCTAAATACCGCAGTATAGCTTAGTGGCCCGCGAGCTTCATTGAAATTTTTAATGCGGCCCGCACTGTCTGAAAGGTTGAATATCCCTGATTTAGGCACTCTTAAAACTCTTATAAGGCAGTATTTTGCAACCCCCCCGATGAATCTCGCAAGAATGGATTCGCGATACCTTCGCATTTGATTTGGAAAATTGTAAGCTTCCATTGTCCAATAAAGAAAAGTTGATTGAGGTGTCTTGTGACAGTAGTTTAAAAAGCATTCCAAAGAGCTATTGATTAATTATTGGATTGGAATGGAGAAGGAATATCCGACTTTGTCAAAAGTTGCAGTCAAATATTTATTACCTTTCACAACAACTTGTTTATGCGAAACTGGTTTTTCATCTTTAACTGCTTAAAAAAATAAAATAAGAACAGGATGGATGTTGAAGATGAATTGCGACTCTACCTTAACAAGATAACCCCAACCATTGACGAACTGTGCAAGCATAAACAAGCGCAAACATCTCACTGATTATCCAGTAAAATGTTCATAATTTTATAAGATTTGCATATATATATATGCTTAATTTTATTCCCATTGTTATTTTATAACTATAGTTTTTAATCCATCTATTCAAGGGGTACGACAGTTACATACACATTTCCAGGCGGTACGTGAAGCATAACAGGTTGAGAACCACTGATCTAGACAAGTAAAATCAGTATTCAGTAAGAGGAACCTCTGGTTATATCAAATACCATTTTACAAAAAAAAAAAAAAAAAAAAAAATCATATTGCATTCTTAACATGTGTTTCAAAGTCATTCCTTAATTTTTAGCTTATTTAGATTTCCTATTTATCAAAGAGAATACACACTAAGTTTTGTAAATTTCTCTGATAGAAAAACCAGAACTGAAATGTAATTCAATAAACTGTATAAATAATTTAGTTATAGATTATTATTATAACATTAATACATTTTGAAATTCAATTAATGTTTTTTGTTTTTTTTTTAATTTTTCATTTTTTTTCTAGTAGATTTTCAAACACCTTTTTATGTATATTATCAAAATAATACTAATACAATGCTAATAAAGTGTTTTGAAATTAGCTTGAAAGTAAATCACACGTAGAGAACAGAAATGGTTTTGATTATTTTATTTATTCACCCTATTCTCATACAACGTCACCGTGGGACTGCAAGGTATGTGTAAAAGGAACAGCACACGAGAGTCACCACAGGAAACTACCACATGCGGAAGGGATCCACAAAACACATGCAAGCACTAGAATTCATTTTACATAACCATAGCACCGAAAAGCCTTAATCGGCGTATCGCCGAAAGCAAGTTAGAAGTAAAGTCCTCCATGGTACACTCCACCGTAATAGGGGGAAACACCAAGGTGTCCAATACCGTATCCATATACTCCGGGATGAGCACCCAAAAAGCCTGCCTTATTGATGGCTACAGCTGCAGGATCCTTTGGCTCAACACCTGGTTCGTTGGTGTGTACATTGGCGCGGAAACCAGCACCATCTGCTACGTAATTGACAACTCGTTGGCGTCCGTCAGCGACGGAAAGGCCATATGAGCCTACCTTGTTACCCACGGCATCACCATGTTCCCGACGGAAGGTACCGCCGGTAGCATGGCCTTCGTTGTAGCCGAAAGCATAGTTGCCAGCAATCTGATTGGAAGAAGAAAAAAACACACTTAACACTAACATTATAATTAATAATATAAAAGCTGGCATATTATAATACTGATTATATTTCTGAAACATTTTCACATTTATTTAGAAATTACATAGATTCTTAAAAGTGGGTAAATAAGCCGTACTAATATGGGCAAAAAGAATTACAGTTTATACGCAGATGAAACTTACATCTTGTGCACGAGTCTGTACACTAACGCCTCCTGGATGAAGAACGCCAATTGCATTGGCGGCAACGAAAAGAACAGAGAAGATAAGAACCTATGACAGAAAAATGAAGAAAACATGAAGTCACGAGTGTTGATATTTTTAACACAATTCATATAAACAAAAATTACTTTTTTCTCTCTCATTATCATAATAAATAATCCTACTTATTCTTCTGAATAATTTTTTTCTAATTGTTTAGAATTGCTACAGAAACTAATTGGTTCTTAGTAGTTGAACAAAATGAAGCCCATGTTCCCATGAGGCAATATTGCAGTGGCTGAAGTGCACATGCGCCACATTTCCATCGGATCCTCGGAAAGCCTAGCCGTTAGAATTTTAAACTGTATTTTATTTATTGTAATTTTATTTATTTATTTATTTATTTATTGTTATTTTAGCTATTTATTTAATACAACCGCACGTCAATAATTTTATTCTTTCCTACATAAAATTCTAGATTACATCAAATGAATGTATTTTAACGTATTTTCCCTTAGTTATCCAAAACATTATAATAAACTTTCAGTAGATCTAATATTAACATATAAACATTTTTTATATTTAAATTACCTAAAAGAAACGTAACATTTTAGCAAATAATAACATATACTTATTTTATTTAAAATATTTTATTTATTTTATTATTTTTTTTTTTTAAATTAAGAGTTTAATAATAACCCATTCTTTGTTTTGTATAAAATAATTAATAAGTAAAATCCACGGAGAAATAAAATTTTGGTAATTCTCGGTGTGGCAGCCGGGCCAAGAATAGCCCCACCCCACTGAAGCCCATGCATGTCGTACGAGGCGACTAAAACGAGACGAGTTTCGCTCTCTTAGGTTTTCTGCCGAAATTTTGCTCCCGGTGGGGGGGGGGGCTTGCCTGAGAGAGCATTTTGAGTCTCTGGGGAGGGTGTTCTCAGGCGTGGCCCGTGAGGGTCCTTGTGGGTGGATGCTTTTCCCTGGAATATGAGCGGTTCTGCTCAGTGGTGGGGGAGCCCGTCACTGAGTAGAACCAACGCTGAATTGGACCGTATTTCGGCCACTCGTACTGAGTGGTCTGGGAGATCGTCTTAATTAATTTTTAGAGAGGGCTTTTTCTTACATACCAACTCCACTGTAGCCCGCGCATGTTGTACGAGGCGACTAAAATGGGTACCTCGGGAGGATAATAGATGGCAATGCTATAGCCAATGAAGTTTTAACTGAGGCTCGGCTGTTGCTTACCCTCCTGCCATGATCAAAACTTATAGCTCTATATTACATTTTCCATATCCATACATTTTCTTTACCGATAACGTGGAATATGGAGAGCATTTTTGCTTCGCCCATCTAGCAAAAAAAAAAAAGATATTACTTGTGAGTGCTTGATATTATTATTATTATTATTATTATTATTATTTTGGTCTTTTCACTACTAGGCTTATATTCAATTATATTTAATACATTATGTGCGTCCATTTGCATCATTAAGTAGCAGCTAACTTAATTTGCTATTGTTCGAATATCACTCAAAATAAATTCAGTGTTGCGTAAAAACGACTTACTAGATGCGAAGAAGTCTGTCTTAAATTTATCGCAATGCCGCTCAATTATAGTATCAGTTTCTATACCAAGTATTGCAAAGAGAAACTTAGTGATACGATATCCATCGTTTGAAACTGAGAGTTTCATCTAACTCAACTGAAATACGTCTAAACTCTGGATGATAATAAACAAAGAGGATAAACCTAAGTCATTTCTTATTACTATGGTAAAGCAAAGAAGAAATACTCACCTTCATTTTGCAGTAGTTTCCTGGAGTTTTGGTTCCTTCGAACGTGTGCTGATGGAAGTATGGAAGGGCACCGTTTATAAAGGATTCTCAAACCACGTGATCTCTAGGAGATAGCCACGGATGATCACCGTCTTCCGCTAAAATCGAACTTCATTTTTCTTTTTCTTTTTTTTTTTGTTTTGTTGATATTGAAGGTCAAGTTAACGGTTGGAAGAACTGTAACATCTGCTAAGATTTGAACGGGTTCACTTGGCGAGTGGGTCCACATCTTTTGTTTTTGACCTTGGTTTAACTGGGTCATTTTAGAGAGTCTCGCCTGAAAAACTAAACCACACCCCGGAAAGAAATGTCAAGAGAACAGAAGATAGATCAATGATCTTCCAAATCATTGATGACTGAAAAAAAAAAAACAACAACTAAAGATATTATCAGCGATTAAAGAAGAAGAGATACAGGAGGGATTGCGGGAAGGTCGGATAATCGAACGTCTGATGAAGGACTCTTATCAGACGTGATGGCCTCAAAATATTAAATATTCGGATTCCCGTCTGTATTGTGAAAACGATGTATAAAATATGACCCTAATACTGATCCTAAGCTTAATATTATGTAGTCGCAAGTTTTCAGATATTCCATGCTTACCTTAGTGGTTTGTAGGTTATTTATTTATATATTTTTCAAAATTTGTCATCCGATGCTTTCCCTCAAAGAATTATAAACTCAGTGTCCATCACTATGATACGACTGTGTGGAATAATTTTTTTAATCGAACTGGATTATTTTATAAGTGAATATCACCTTTACATATGAGAACATGAGTCTGTACTTCAAGATGTGAAAGTATGTGTTGTATTTTCGACTGATGATTAGTTAGTGATGTCTATATGAATAAGAAAGATTTTGCTATCGTGTAAATAAGCCCAACCAACCAGAAAATACATGCTTTGACAGATCTAACAGGCTATGGAGATGGGATTAATCCCAATCACGAGAGTAATTCAATTTCTATGAATCTAAGTTACTTGGACTTGAATAGCTGTTTAGCTTAACATATTAAGTTGAAGATAAAATTTTTAAATAATTATCTAAAAACTCAGGTTTTATAAAGATTGTAAATCTATATATATATATATATATATATATATATATCACATTAGTACCGTGGGTAGCCTAAAGATTTTTTAAAATTAATTTTGTTTATAATTTTCGTACCTTTAATTCATGTTTACCTGATCCAGAAACGATACTGTAAGGACCAAACATGGACCTTTCCAAGCCACTTCAGGCCCCGAAAAAACAGGCAGTTGTCTCATTCCAGGCGACCAAATTCAACTCATCTAAAGACAATTACAAACATCTATGCTCGCGGCGGGATTCTAACCGCAACTTCTTGATTGGAGAGGTGATATGGTCGGCAAACAGTTACGCATTATGAGTGGAAGATATTAATTTCATTACTATATATACTGGTTTAAACTTGAAATGAAATTCCAGAAATCATTTAATTTTGTCTTATTACTATCCTATTTGTAAAACGCATCAATTCTTTGTGCCTTTTTATCTACCAAAGAGAGAACCCTTCAGGGAAATTTACTGAAAGTAGTTCAATTAACCTCTGGTAGCATTCCACACCTAGTATGGAATGCTACGATCTCGTGTTCCTAGCTTTAACAACTTTAATTGACTGAAATAGTGAGTTCAGCGGTGGATTTTTCTGATTTCTGAGTTTAAAATAAAACCTTAACAGGAATAAAATACTAATAATAATAATAATAATAACTACCTGCCTGCGACGAAGATAAACTCACGAAGTGTGACTGGAAAAAAAAAAGTGAGGTCACTTGTTGAAGTTTCAGATCTGGAGTTATAAAAATTAATACAGAGCTAAATAGATACTACCCATATACAGGTATCCCTCGATTAATTAATCCCTCTATGTTACCGCGTATATCAAAATCGCGTTAATCAAATATAATAATTAATGGTAACTGTTGCAATTCGTCCATGATCAATTACTGTACTAATAATTCGTTTTATGTGGTACTCTTTTAGGAAGGATAAAAAATGAATGCAAAGTAAATGTTTAATAACTGCTTTTACCTAAATTAGTGACTGCGTTTTTTATCAAAAAAAGTTATCAAGAGGCGTTTTAGTTTTTTTTCTTATAAGCATATATTCTACGGATAACAACCAAAATGACTCTCTAGACCTCGGCAAACAAGCATTCTTAGATTAACATCTGGATCCACATCCATTACTTGCTGCTTAAGCGATTGTATACTGCGAAATATTCCATCCAATTATTCGATTGTTATCTCCTTTGGAATTCATCTTCGCATTCCATTTGTTCGTTGTCTTCATATGCGCGTTGTTGTTCAATTTCAAGAAGATCGTTGTCACTGAAATCTTTTGAATTTGAATCCAATATTTCTTTAACATTTTGAAAGTTCTTTTCCACTTGGTTAGACTATAATAAATTTAGTTTAATCCTTTATCCAAATGTAAGCAAACAAAGTTTGCGTCTGAAGTATCTTCAGGACTGAGGCAACTCGTGGTAAAGGTGGATCAAGCGCTCATCACTACATGTCTTAGTATCTTCCATAATGCAAAGCACATCTCCTTGCGGACATGTATAATGCTATGCATTAAGGGAAGGGCCACTACCCAGACCGGTTTCGACCATTATTGAGGTCTTGTCAGTGGAAGCCAGAACCAGAGATGGTGATACCAAGGTGGAAGCAATGGAAAAGTCATATTTATCTATGCGAGTTGCCAAAAGGTGTCTCACCTTATTATTAAATTACTCTGGATTTAGAGAAAGATGTTGAAAGTTTTTTATATTATATTATACTAAGACAAGGAGTGATAAGATCTTGGTCCACCTTTACCACGAGTTGCCTCAGTCCTGAAGATACTTCAGGCGCAAACTTTGTTTGCTTACACTTAGATAAAGGATTAAACTAAATTTACAATTCTTTAACATCTTCTGCATCAACACCATCAAAACCATGGTCTTCACCACACTTGTTCCAACTAGTCATGAATGTTTTCAGTTGCGTGTTTAATGTTAAATTTTTTCCAAAATTCTTGGTGCCTAATCGCATTTTCTCCCGTTGTTGTTGTTGTTTCTACTGCCTTTGAGAATGTCTTTTTAAGAAAATAGGTTTTGAAAGTTGCGTGACGCCCATGTTCATGGTTTGTAGCAATAATGTCGTATTTGGTATGGAATTTTGGTAAATTTAAAGGGGCGTAAATTAAAACTCTTGCCGCGTATATAAAGGGATTGTCACAAGTAATTTCGTCGCGTTAATCAAGGGATACCTGTATATGTTTTAAGGGATTATTTCTAAAACGTGCTGATGAAATCATGTTTTGTAAATTATATTATATACATAATATAACGTTTTATTTAAAAATTAATAATATGTTACATTTTCTAAAACACCTTGATATAATCTCGTCTTCTAAATTAAATAATTAAATTCTTAATAAAACATAATACTAAAATGACATTTTCTGAATTTCATTCACTTCCTTTATCCCAAATATCAATTTCTGAGCCATTAATAAAATATTATTAAACTATATTTTACGGTTTCACTGATTAAATGGAATTAAATCTTATAATTATTTACAAAAGGTGTTTTAGAAAATCTTATTTTAATTTTTAAAATTCTAAACTATTATTTATTTATTAAATAATTAAAATGTATATATACATTTATATATAATTTTATAAGTAATTTAATTAATTATTACGTTATTCCCAAATATGAAAGAAAGTAAAGATATTGGAAAATTTTAATTCATATATAAAATTGATAAAAATGAAAAAAAAATCCTTAGTCCACTGACAGTACAAAAATGTACTGTAGGTTTGCAACTAGCCTTTCGTGGGTAAGAACAACATAAAAAACGGCTATGGGCAGACAGAAAAATCAATGAACACCGCATTGAAGAACACGTTCGAGATATTGAATCCCACAGAAATGAAGCCTGAGCTTTGTCATCACACGTGCTCTCTTCATCTGATCCACAAGATGCTTCGCAAATGAGACATCAAGTTTTATGAGATAAATCAGAACTGTTGCATCGTTGCTATGATACAACAGAAACGTCGTGTTACTAAGTAAATAAATGTTATTTTCTAATTTTCTTACTCTTCACAACATTTGATATAGGAAAGAAAGCACATAAACATAACAAACTACACCACTTTTATTATTATATAAAATGTTTATACATAAATAGACAAGGTTCAGTTTTCTGAGTAACTTCACTGTCGATAATCGTAAGTGCAGCAACTGCTTTAAAAAAATATAAAATGTTTATACATAAATAGACAAGGTTCAGTTTTCTGAGTAACTTCACTGTCAATAATCGTAAGTGCAGCAACTGCTTTAAAAAAATAAAAAAATTACGAGCAATCACCAATTTTAAGGAAATTGCAGCTTGATCGTAACTGGTGACTGATTTTTTTTCATTTATTATTTATGTAAGTATATATTTTACGTGATTTGTTACAATTTATTCATTGTAAATGTATAATTTATGTTACTGGTATCACCATAACGCTAATTACGGGTATAGACCATATTGGTCTGTTTCGGTTTCATTATCCATCCGATATCCTCTTTTGAGGTCTACTTTGCCTTCTCTTTTTAATTGGCTTATACCTTAGTATTTGTTTAGGATGTCGGGTGTTGGCCATTCGGTTTACATGTTCAATCCATTTTTGTTTATGGTTGTTCAGTTTTTATTCTATTGATTTTGTTTTTAGTTCTTTTAAAATGTCTTCATTCCTTTTTTGATCTAATAATGTGTATTTTGCAGTTCTCATAAATCTCATTTCACATGTTTTTGTTCTTTGTTTATCTTGTTTGTTTATTGCCCAAATTTCACTGCCATATAATTATGTGGGCACTGCTGAAGTATTGTATATTTTCAAGCATGTTTCTTTTTGTACTATAGTTGAGTGTTCTATTTATCAGGCTTATAATCTGTAAAAAGTTTGAAGTTTTTAATTTTATGTCTTTTTCTCCTTCATATGATATTTCACATCCAAGATAACTGAAAGTATTTATCTGTTACATTATTGTATTATTAATAACTATTTTGCTTCTTATATATATATATATTTTTTTTTTCATGTACATTACATTTTATTGTATACATTTTGTGTACATTTCATGTTATTACAGTCTGCGCGGTTAGCCCAGTGGTTGTGCGCTTCGCAAACCCAGTCCTTGGGAAGGAGTGCCCTATGTTCGATTCCCGTCGGCGATTAGAAAACCTTAGACAAACCGGCTTCTTCATTAGGCAAACCAGCTCCCGTAAACACATGCGGATACAGTTAGGAATACCTAAGTCTTGGGTATTCCTAACTGTATATAATAATGTTACTCTATATATTGTATGTATACATTAATTTATTTTATAAAATAAAAAATAACAATCTTAAGTTATTTCAAGAAATGTCAAGAGAATTAAAAACATAATGATTTAAGCCACCAAGAGAATTAAGATAAAATATTTTATTGTGCACATTTCTGGTACAGAACCCATTGTTTTGGGGAACCGAGAACTAAGCAAAGAAAAACAGGAGCAGCACACGATGAATAACCATCAGAATGTTCCACAAGCAGAAGGGACCCCTGAAATATTTACAAGCACAGGAATTGTTGCGACGTTCCCATAGCCATAGAAGCTATTCAGCAAATGAAATAAGTCGGAAAACGTAATCATGTTTAGAAATAAAATCCTCCATGGTGCAGTCCACCATAATAAGGAGCAACACCAAGGTGTCCAGCGCCGTATACTCCTGGATGTACACCGTAAAAGCCAGCCTTGTTGATGGCCACAGCTGCGGGATCCTTTGGCTCAACACCTGGTTCGTTGGTCTGTACATTGGCACGGAAACCGGCACCATCTGCAACATAATTAACTACTCGCTGGCGTCCGTCAGCGACAGAAAGTCCGTAGGAGCCTACTTTGTTGCCGGCAGCATCTCCACTTTCCTGACGGAATGTGCCTCCAGTAGCATGGCCTTCGTTATATCCGAAGGCATAGTTGCCAAAAATCTGAATAGAAATAAATAAATAAAGAAGAAATTAGTATTTCCATTGTTTAATATAGGTTATTTACTCCACTAAAATTTGAGACCTTTGAGGAGATTTTAATTTCAGTACAAAGGAACGTCAGTATTTATATTTATGGTATTTCTGCCTACGTTTCTAATTATAACCTCGTAATATTTCTAAGGTATTTCATTTTACTGCCTCCACATAACTTACGTCTTGTGCTCCTGATCGGACACTGGCTCCTCCTCCATAGAAACCTGGATGAAGAACGCCAACTGCATTGGCAGCAACGAAAAGAACAGAAAAGATGAGGACCTGCAGAAGATCGTATAAAAGAAGAATCTATGAGCAACAATATTTTGTATTATTTTTTAAAAAAATATTTCTTAAACATTTAGATTAGCCAGTCAGAATGGTACACAAAAATATCTTCTTATTATTGTCATATATGACAATATAAAATATTCTCATATTTTATACATATCATTTGTCGTAGGCACTTCCCGTCCTTATAAGGACTGGCTTAAAGGGGCGAAGCAAGAATACTTTTCATCTTCCCAGTTATCTGTAGAGGACAGTGTAGGGATAAGGTGTTATTGAGCTATTAAAACTCTGATCATGGCAGGAGGGTAACAGCAATAGCCGAGGATTCTCTACCATTCCGGTACTCCCCGCACCTTTAAATATCATTATTGTAATATTCTAATTTCGAATATTTAAAGGTGTATGAAAATATCTCAAAATTTTTAAAACATTTCTAAAACATTTTTCTTTAATCCTTTATATTTTAATATAATTTTACATTATTATTACTATTATTATTATTTCTAAGCAAAAATAAAATCTTAGAGATAGTATTCATAATATTACATTTGTCTTAAATTATCTAACATTTTACATATGGAATAAATAACTTATATTCCTATTTTGATGTTATAGATTGTCAAAGAAAGATGCCAATTTTACCGTGGTCTATCAAGACTATTCACATATAACTAATTCATTTAATTACCACTAGAAATAAATACAGAATCAAACGTTTCTCCTATATTTGAAAGATTATTACCTTCATTTTGCAGTAGTTCCTGAAGATTTGGTTTCTTCGAACGTGTACTGTTGGATACACGGAGAGCTGGTGATTATAAAGGTTCTCTGAGTCACGTGACATTTCTAGAGAGATAGCCACAGATGACCACTATTAGAGAAACATTTTTTTTTTTAATTGAAGGTCAACAGAACCGTAATATCGGCACAGAAGTGAACAAGTTCAATGTGTGTCCGTAAATTTTGTTTTTGACCTCGGTTTAAATGGGTCATTTGGTTATGCCGCTTTAGAACAAAACCGCACCCTTGAAAGAAATGTGGAGAGAATGAAAGTAACGATCAAAGATCATCTGCATTATGCGTAAATGAAAAAAAAAAAAAAACTATAGATTTCTATCAGTTATGAAAATGTAGGTGGAGGAGATCGGGACGGTGTTCGGGACCTCTGCGACGGTCGCCGACTGGATCACATGATCAAATCTTGTGATCCAGTCAATCAACTCTCTGACATAATAGCTTTGAAATACATTATGAAAGGTGAACTCCCTATTTGGAGGAAAACAACGTATGTTTGACGTGTAAAAACAAGGACATTTTAGGGAGGGGGAATCTTAAAGATTGCGAAGAACAGGTTTCTTTATTTCTTTTTAATTTTCATTACAAGTGCACATGCCTGAATAGCGCGGGGAAATCTTAGTTTTCTTTTTTTTTTATTCTTTGAATAAACATTGCTCCTTCAAAGCCTGTTGTTTTTAAGAATGTAAAAAATATCAAATTTAAAGATGTATTTTAATTTTTTGAAAATTTTACGAAAAATACTTGATAATGAGAAAACATTAGAACCGAAAGAGAAAGTCCCACGATCGGTGAAATGGTGGATTTTATTATTCTAGCGCAATTTTCATATTTCTCTTTATTTTATAGTACAATAGAAAATCCACTATTAAATTAATTTTCCAACTTAAAAGAATGGTTTTTTTTAACTTTCTTTAATATTAGATTAATAACCTATTACAATATCTAAGAAACATATCAGTATCCCATCATTTGCTGCAAAATATTTCGCAAAAACTGACAAAAATATTAATATCAATTAATAAAATTCAGAATTAAGTAAACATTTGAGTGATCTGTAATTTATCGAATTTATGATTTAAGAAATCTGGAGTAAATTGTTCATTGATACCGAGTTATTATGTGCACGTGCATGCCTATATTTTAATTGCAAATTTTAGACTTACCACACTTTGTTTTTAAACTTAAAAAGATTTCAAAATATTAATATGAGTTTATTGAATACAGAATTAATTATTCTTTTAATATATATTTAACAAATAAGTAAATAATAAATAAAAACAATACATATTTCTTTATTTATTAAACTGAATATATTGTTTTAATTATTTTTGGCATGAATTAAAAGTGGAATGTGGAAATCAATATTTTTTTAAAATGTATTGGAGAATAGTAATTTACGCTATATTTAAAATAGTGATTTCAGCTATTACGATTATGTCATTCAGTGCTTAATTAGTAATTGTCAATCTTTAATTATTAGGGCAATAAGATTTTAGCAACAGAAACTATGAAAACTGTACATTTTCGTGGTTGCTCTTGCAACAAACTATTGTTTTTAGTAATAGTCCCTTTGATAAAGAATTTCAGTGTAAACATTTCAGAATGGAATCAAATATAAATTAAATATATTAATTTTTATTGATCTTTGGTAATGTCAAGCAACAATAAAATTTCCAAGTACGCCAAACTCGATTCTGAAAGGGTCGGGACTACTGCACGAGGTTGTAGATATTCGCTGATTGACCTTTGTACTTTACACAACAATATCAGCAGCTCAGTGAAATCAGTCCTTCGATTACGCGTAGAGCCCGCGGGATTCTGAGACGTCGAGGTCCCAAAACCTTAATTGAAAGCCATCGAGCCGTGTGGGGGTGAGTACCAGCGGATCTGAAAGCGTCGGAAGAAACATAAATGAGAGGCGGAGAGCAACAACCCTTTAAACAACACCAGCTTAATCGATCGCCACTTTAGAAATGACACCTGCTACAGCGAGGAAATCCAAATCCTTGCCAATGTGCACTGCTTGAAAAAACTGCGTGGTTGGTGGACATGAACGTCACCACACATGACTGGCCTCCACAGGCCCTGGTCTTAACCCTATTGAACATCTGTGGGATGAACTGGAGCTTGGGGTTACGCACTCTTGTAAGAGGTATTCATCAGACGCTCCATTTCATCAAGGTCAAGGGATATCCGCCCCATATGGTTGTGGAAAGTATGCCCCTTAGGATTACTCTAGTCATAGTAAATTTTACTGCTATAGTAAAAGGACGTTCTACATCTTATGAAGATGCGCGTTATGACTGTTTGTTCCTGACACTAGCGTGTCCATTGAGTCTCAAAATACCTTCAGTGGCATGACCTTAGCCATAATGAAAGGCATAGTTGACTGCAATCCAAAAAAATAATAAAATCATTAATATTAAAAATGTCATTATTCTCTTAAATGTGGTTATTTAGCATGTTGCAATTTACCATGAAGATTTATTAAAATTTAAAATCGTATCTGTAATTAAATTTGTATTTGTACGCTATAGATACCAAGAAATGATAATCTTAGTTTTAATCCTTTTCCGAAAGGATTCAAAACAATGTTTCGCTCGTGAAATAACCCCAAGGTAAAAAACTTTCTATATCATTCTATCATCCAGAGATTTTGTTAAATAAGGTCGAGTATCTTTTGGCTACTTTTATATGAGATATACAGGGTGTCCCAAAATTCACGCAAGATTTAAATTTAGTGCCATTTGTGCGGTAGAGTGTTGCCAACGAGAAAAAAAAAACGACAGCGTGACAGCTGACAGTTCAGCGTTATCAAAAATGGAGCACTACACGAAAGAACAACGCATTTTCATTGTTGAGCAATATTTTAAAAATAATGAAGGTTTGGCAGCTACAGTTCGCAATTTTCGTACAAAATATGGTCGGAATAGTGATTTAACTTCATCAACTGTGAAAAGATTAATTTAAAAATTCAAGGAAACTGGATCAATTAGTGATCTTATACACTCTAGCCGTCCTTCAACAAGTCGTTCAACAGAAAATATCGAAGCAGTTCGTGAGTGTTGCTGAGAGTCCAGGAACATCAATTCCTGGACCGTGGTCTTGAATTGGGCATTTCGAGAAGCTCTCTACAGCGTATTCTCAGGAATGATTTGCATCTTTATGCTTACAAAGTTCAATTGACTCAAGAACTGAAGCCTACTGACCACACACAGCGAAGAGAGTTCGTTGAATGGATTATGGAACAACAACAAGTGGATGCTTATTTTTCGAACAAAATCATCTTCAGCGATGAGGCTCATTTTCATCTTGATGGCTTCGTTAATCGACAAAATTGTCGCATTTGAGGTTCAGAAAATCCACGAGTGATTGTTGAGAAACAAATGCATCCACAACGTGTTACGGTTTGGTGCGGATTTTGGGCTGGAGGCATCATCGGTCCATTCTTCTTCGAAAATGCGGCTGGTAAGGCAATAGCAGTTAATGGTGCTCGCAATCGCGAGACATGATAATCCAGTCTTTTGTGCCTGAATTGCAAGATATGGATGTGGACGACATCTGGTTACAACAAGACGGTGCCACATGCCATACAGCCCGAAAAACAATTCAATTACTGCATGAGTCATTTCCTGGTCGTGTAATTTCCCGTTTTGGTGATCAGAATTGGCCTCCCAGATCATGTGACTTAACGCCGTTGGACTTTTTTCTTTGGGGGTTTTTTGAAGTCTAAGGTTTATGCCAACAAGCCCACGACCATCCACGCCTTGAAGGAGGAAATTGAACGCTGTATCAACGAAATTTAGCCACATTTATGCAAAACGGTCATGGAAAAATTCGACAAAAGAGTGCGTATGTGTCAGCAAAGCCGTGGAGGCCATTTACCCGATATGCTATTCCATGCATAACCCTATACTGTATACTTTATGAATCAATAAGAAATTACAATTTTTAATTAAACACCTGTGTTTTCTATCAAAATTACTTCTTGCGTGAATTTTTGGACACCCTTTATATGACTTCTGCATTACTTCAACCTTGGCATCTCTCCCGAGTCTGGCTGCCACTGATGAGATCTCAATAAACGTCGAAACCGATCTGGATAGTGGCCCTTCCTATTATGCATAGCATTATACACGTCCGAAAGGGGATGCGCTTTGCATTATGGGATACATACTAAGGCAAGTGATATGAAGTCATTACCCTTTATATACAAGTACCTCAGATGTGAATATATTTCACGCGAAAACCTTTGTTTTGCTTCCTTGAGAAAAGGATTAAAACCAAACATATAATTTTTTGGTATCTTTAACGTATAATAAACCCAAGCGAAAAAAATGTGTACATCTTACTATTTGTAATTATAATGCTATTATTATTATCATTATTATTACGATATTTTTCGGGGTTGGGGAGATTGATTGTGTCCATGAATCTTTATCCCTTCATAGGATTAAAGAAAATCTGTGTAGATGGGGTGTTCTTAAAAATACTGGGAGATGGACTGAGTCCTTGACGCTTTATCCCGTCATCTGAATGAAGAAAATCTGTGTGGATGGGGTGTTATTGAGCTAAAAGCTCTGGTAATGGCTGGCTAACGGCAATAGCCGAGCCTCAGTTAAAATTTTATTTGCTATAGCATTGCCATTCGTTACCCTGGGAATCCTAAAAAGGACTTACTCTACTCCTATCACGCTCCAATCTTTCCGTAGATGGGGTGTCCTTATCCTTATAAGGACTGGCTTAAAGAGCCGAAGCAAGAATGCTTTTCATCTTTCCCGTTATCTGAAGAGGAGAGTGTAGGGGTAAGGTGTTATTGAGCTATTAAAGCTCTTATCATGGCAAGAGGGTAACAGCAATAGCCGTGCCTCAGTTAGAACTTCATTGGCTACAGCACTGTCAGCAATTACCCTCCAAGGGTATTAATCACTGCATCTCACGGTCCTCAGATCGGGTGTTCCTTATACTCCTTATAAAGACTGGCCTAAAGAGCCGAAGCAAGAATGTTTTTCATCTTTCCCGTTATTTGTAGAGGACAGTGTAGGGATAAGGTGTTATTGAGCAATTAAAGCTCTAATCATGGCAGGAGGGTAACAGCAATAGCCGAGCCTCAGTTAGAACTGCATTGGCTACAGCATTGCCATTCATTACCCTCCAAGGGTATTGGGTTAAATGAATCCAAATTTTCAACACCCAGATCGGGTGTTATTAACATTAGTTTTTTTTTTTTTTTTTTTTTTTTCAAATAAAAATATGTTGGCTTTAAAAAGGTGTTGGAAAATGGTTCAATTATATATTTAAAATATATATCTATATTCATATAGAGAAAGTAAAAGTATATAGCTACGATGTTTATTATTACGAAATAGAATTGGAATAAAATATTATTTTATTACCTTTATTTGAAATATGGGGTTCAAAGTTTTATATGATTAGATTTTGACAAATCACACCCTTATATTTTTATTTATATTTCTATATATTTTATATATTTATATCTATACATGCACATACATATACATCTTCAAGGCTCACCTTTCCTTATTGGGTTGTGGGGGCAGCATCAGAAAGAGGAACTTCCAATGGTCACGATCCTCTGCCACCAAACTCAGGTGTTTTGGTGAAATTCCCAAACGTGTCCACCCAAGGTTTTGGATATAATCTATCCAGCGAGTCCTTGGCTTCCCGCGTGGCCTCCCACCCTCGGGCTTGGCAAAGAGGGCCTGCTGAGGGATCCTCTCTTGTGGCATTCTGACCAGGTGCCCGTACCAACGTAACTGTGATCTCTCAACACTGAGAAGCAGCGGTTGCGTATTGAGGGTTTCCCGAATTGCAGAGCTTCTGATTCTGTCGAGTCTTGTCATCCCTCCCCTCAATCCCTCGAAGGAACCTCATTTCAGCCGCTTGGATTCGTGTCCGCATTCTTTCGGTCATTACCCAACTCTCATGACCATAGGTGAGGATGGGGACATAGACTGTATTGAAGACAGCCAGCTTTCTGACTTAACCTTCTGACTTAACTCCCGCTTCAATACTATTGAACGGCCAAGCTCCCGCAATATTGAACTTGCTAAGCCAATTCGAGTATCTAGCTCTACGTCCTATTTTCCATCATTCGTGAATATGGACCCAAGGTATTTAAACTTCTCCACCTGCCTCATTGGGACTCCACTTACATCTAAAGTGCACTGGGATGGTTGTCTTGAGACCACAAATGTTTCAGTTTTGGCCACACTAATCTTCATTCCAGCATCTGCAAATAGCTACAGACCTATTCAGGGTCCGCTGGAGGTCATCTGTGGAAGAGCTAAGCAGAACTAGGTCATCTGCAAAAAGCAGACGTGCAATGATACATTTTCCAATTCTGACACACTCACTACATCGGCTGTGCCTATCAATCCAGTCCATAAATATTATGAAAAGGAGGGGTGAGAGAACACACTCTTGGCGGAGGCCAACGGAGACTGTGAAAGGTTCAGACTTTGTGCTATTTACCCTGACACAAAACTCTGGGCATTCATACAAGGACTTGATGGCAGCTAATAGTTGGCCATCCACTCCATACTCCTGTACTACCTGCCAAAGCTTATCCCGAGGAACCCGGTCATATTCCTTCTCCAAGTCCACAAAACATGTGTAGGCATTCTTGGCATATTCCCACGATTTCTCAAAGACTTGCCTTAAAGTGAAGATTTGGTCAGTTGTGCTTCTACCATGGCGAAAGCCACATTGTTCTTCCTGGAACTTCGACTCGACTATGCTCCTGCACCGTCTTTCCAAGCACCTATCATACACTTTCCCAGGCAGGCTGAGCAGAGGCATGCCACGATAATTACTGCAATCCTTCTGATCTCCCTTCTTGAAGACTGGTATCATTATGCCTGTTTGCTATTGCTTTGGTGCTCGCCCAGATATCCAAGTAGCCTGACACACTCGAGTCAGCCAGAGAATTTAAGGCTTTTTGCATTTCTGGCCGCATTTCATTATCGCCTTGCCCGATTTTAGCGATTTTATTGCTAAATGGACCTCTTCTGCTGTGAGACTAGTCATTGCCGCTATCTGCACCTCTTGGATGTCCACAACTGCTAGGCCACCCGGGTTAAGAAGGCTCTCAAAGTATTCTGTGGAGGATATGCTTCTCGGTTGCTAAAAGTGCACCTTAATTGCCCTCGCTGTGCATGATTCCCCCCCCCCGAAGGCGACGGATGGTCTGCAAGAATACTTTGTTTGCATTTGCATAGGATGAGTCTAAACTTTCTCCAAAGGATTCCCAAGCCGTCTGTTTTGCTGTCTTTACTGCCTCAGCAGCAGCTTTTCTTGCCTCAGCATACCGCAAACGCATCTCAGGTGACCTGACCCTAAGCCATGTTAGGTAGGACTTCTTTTTTACCTGCACAGTTTTTTGGACTTCTTGGTTCTACCAAGGTGTCCTTTTCTCACTGGCCATTGGCACGCCGAGCCGCTTTCTGCCACAGCATGAGAGGGCAGAGGCAGTAACAGCTGTTCTGAACAACTTCAATGCACATGTTGGAACAGATGACCAGACATGGGGGGGGGGGTGTTGGGAGGAACGGCGCCCCAGACCTTTGTTCTAGTGTATCCCTGTACCAGATATACTTATGGACTTCTCGGTGCTGGAAGAAGGTATTCATTATGGACAATCTGTTAGTACAGCAGGGCCAATAATTGCAACCCATTTGCGTTAGGGTCAGGGGCGCCGTTCCTCCCAACACCCCTCTATGTCTGGTCATCTGTTCCAACATGTGCATTGAAGTCCCCCCCCATTAGCAGGACTGATTCCATGTCTGCCACCCTGTCAAAAGCAGCATCCACTTCCTCTAGGAAGGCAGAATATTCTGCCTCCAGATTAGGTGCACAGGCTTGCGCCACAGCCAAATCATGGTTTTTCATCTGAAGCCTTAACACACATACCCTTCCCCCCAATGGGATCCACTCAGGAACACAGTCTGACAGCTGTGGGCTTGTGATCATCCCCACACCCGCCTGAGCAGACATTGTTGGGCTCACACCAAAGTAGTAGAGCTTCCACCCCTTATCCAGGTCGACAGTTCCAGAGCCTCTCCTCTTGTCGAAGAAAGCCCGACTAAGTCTAGCCGGAAGCGCTTGGCTTCCTCGACCAGTTCCAACTCCTTCCCTGTCAGAGAGAAGATGTTCCAATTGCCTGAAGCCATAGTCTGGTGCCGTTGTCGTTGCCATTTCCGTCCTTTTGCAGAAGCATTTCTTTGCGTTGCCCCTAAACACCTCCCCAAACGGGTAGCGGGCCAATTGATGGAGTTTCCTCTAGCAGAGTGCTGAGGAGTGGTGTCTAAGGGAGACTGTAACACATTTTTCGAACGGGTCCCTCTGCCTAAAATCCGAACGCGTCCCTTGGTAACCCGCGCGACGGACGATGTGGTATGAACATTTTTTGATGGCCTGATCATGTTATAGTGTTTGATAATGTCCTGTTAGCACAAGAGGAAATGACACAGCAAAATAGGAAAGATTCCCTTCGAATACTCTAATAACATTCGGGGGAAGGAGCAAGAAGAGAAGAAAGAAAGAAGCAAGAGAGGAAGAAGAGGGACCAGTCTACAGATAATATAACAGGTGTATATTACATGAAGTAAGGCATGGTCCAGCATCAGGTACCTCTGGTTTGCAATGCCCGTACTCACTAAAGTGAGCCCCTGAGGCATTTATATCTATTTATATTTATATATACAGTATTTTATTATATATATATATATATATATGAAAAAACAAATTAGTTTTAATGACTATAATACCCAGAATAAAAAAGAATAAAGTTTTATTCTCGGTATTACATTCATTTGAACTAATTTATTTTTCATAACCTTATCTACCGAGTATATATATATATATATATATATATATATATATATATATTTTTTTTTTTTTTTTTTTTTTTTTTTTTTTTTTTGGCTAGATGGATGAAGCAAAAATGCTTCTCATATTCCTCGTTATCTGTAAAGGAAATGTATGGATAGGGTAATATAGATCTATAAGCGTTGATCATGGCAGGAGGGTAACAGCAATAGCCGAGCCTTAGTTAAAACTTCATTGGCTACAGCATTGTCATCCATTACCCTCACTTGGTACCCATTTTAGTCGTCTCGTACGACATGCATGGGCTACAGTGGGGCTATTCTTATCCCGGCCACCACACGGAGTTATTTTATGTGTTACTTCAGAATAAGCTACATATTAATATTTGATGCAAATTAGTATTAAGTGTGACTACAAAAAACAGCAATAATTTTTAAATATCAATTTTATAAGTCTAATACATTTCAAGTTTCGAATATTTAATATATCATAAATTTATTAAGAACGTAGTTTGGAAGAAGATGGACTAATTTTCGGAAATTTTCTAGTTTGCTGCTCCACTTTTTTATTTTCAGAGGTATATGGGAATGACGTAATACAATAAAATGAAATGTATGTCGTTTAATTTATAATCAACCGATTCAATTTAACTCAGCAATAAATTAATGTAATTAAATAAAAAATACCTTTAAAATAATAATTTCTTACGCCTAACACAAAATGCTAATTGAAATCGTTCTTAAGGAGTTTACAACTTTATTAAGTTGCTATCCTTAAAGGTGGGAAGATTCGCGGTTTACAACTCTTTTGTGTTAAGTGATTGATTGTCACATGTGATAATTAGAACACAATGAATATCAACAGAATTCGTAGTAAAAGTTCTAATCAGCATATCGTTAACTTCTTGATTGCACTTTTTTGTCAACGTTCAACTTTAGATTTAGAATTTAATGTTCCTAATGCATGTAATGCATACTAGAGCACGAGAGGGCTTATTTAAATACTTCAAATTTATATGATTATTGAATTCCTATCAACAATTTTCCTCCATTTAACCTATCTGATATTTGCCAGAACTCCCAAACTGTAAGATTCCAAATCCAAATTGATTTCAGCCAATACATCACACAGCGTGCGCCACGCGAAGATGATGATGAAAATGAGGTCAGAAGCCTAGAAGTCTGTTACTTAAGATGTTATTTAATATCGAATCTCTTTCAGATATCGTTAAATGGTTAAAAACCTACTTGCCTCCGCAAGAGACCGATCATTGTTAGCTAAATAAGTAAAAGAAAACATAAAAAACGTTCTTCTACCTATGCGACTATAAAAGCGCATAACAACAGTTTTTCTCCCACTCTAACATTATGGAATTTTAAACGTTGCCTCTCTGCTACTTAGGCACCTGAATTATAATCGAATGATACAGATTCGATTCTAGTGGCCAACTGAATGATTTTTTCTAGGCCTCATTTTTTCAGCCAGTGCCCGAATTAGTCCATGTTTGGACATATAGGATGATTATAATTAAAGTTCACATTTCGAAAGGCTGTAACTGGGTAACTGCTAAGCGGAACAATTTAATATTTAACACGATGATGTGTGCGGCAGTGGAATTTTATTTTGGCAAAAACCAACGTTAGTTCTATCACCCACTAGAGCGATACATGGCGCTGTAATACATGTAAATTACGTATGATACTCCCAGTATGCAGTGAAACGCCGACCGTACTATTTATGCAAATGAAAAACATCCCCAATCACGTATGTGCTTCGAAAGAAGCTTCTGTAAAAGCAGGTAGCTGTGGAATTTGTCAGATCATTACCTGTGAGCAAACGAAGTGTTATACCAAAACAGCTGTGCCTTGACAGCATTGCGAAAGTTGATAACATTAAAGGGATTAAAAACGGATCCTATGACTGCAAATGGTTTATGCAAAACTATCCGGAAATTTGAAGAGAGGTTCCTTAGATGTCAAACCTGGCAGAGGCCGGAAACCCATCGAAGGACAGATAGTGGAAGAAGTAGCCACAGCCTTGGAGGAAGGAAGGAAGACAAATGTCATATAGATCTTTAGACAAACCCGTAGGCACGCTTCACAAAGTCGTAAGGTAAATTCTGCGTTGTTATTCTTACAAGATTTCCACGTTCAGTAATTGCTTAATTCTGGCCATGGGCCATGGGACATTTTCTTTAGTGACGAAGCTCACTTCCATCTGGACGGTGCTATGATTACGCACAATTGCAGAATTTGGACAACCGCAAACCCACGTGTCGTGCAACAGACTCCGCTTAATTCGCGAAGGTCACCGTTTGGTGTGGTTTTACAGCGGAATTCTTTATCGGACCTTTCATTTTCGAAGAGCTCGGTCCTACTGGTTCTCTTAGCCAATCAGGTGATTCCAACACTTCAACAGCGTCAGTGCCTGAATTCAACAGTTTTTATTCAGCACGGTGCCCTCTTCTCACATCGTAACCCCTGTCAAGCGATTGCTACAAGCTCATTTTACTGAGGACAGAATCGATAGCTGCCATTTGCGTACAACGTGACCAACGTGCTTATCCGATCTGAACCCCTGCGAGTTTTGGATGTGGGGACATCTTAAAGAAGATGTCTACTCGTATGTATCGCCCTAGTGGCAAAGTTTAGAACTAACAGGAGTTTCTGCCCAAAATAAAATTCCATTGCCACACACATCATGTTAAATAATAAATCGCTCTGCTGAGTAGTTACCCAGTTACAGCCTTTTGAAATGTGAACTTAAATTATAATCACCCCATATGCAAATTCAAAGTTATACAATATACCAGTTCAGTCAGTTTCTACGAAGCCTTTTCGTGCAAAAGACCTAAGTTCAAATCCCGTTAATGACGTGAAGAACCTTCATCGGGAGACATTTCAACTAAAAGTGATTTAACCAGTTTCATACAGAGGTAATCCTTTATTCCCTCCAGGAAACTCGGGTTTTCATCCCACACCCAGACGCAGGACAGGTGAACACACGCAATTTGTACACACAAATATATATTTAGCAAAGGACAGACCAATTTATACTAAACAGATAATTCATTGTACTTACAGGCGCTCAAGGTCAACGTCCTATTCAGATTGGTTTATTTATTTATAAACCAATGTCATTAGGTCGTTGGCCTTGAGAGCCTGTAAGTAGCATGGATTATTATTAATATACTAATAATAAGAGCATTAGTATTAGTAGTATTGAAAATGCGTGTTTGGTGTACCCAATCAATGGGGATTTGGGACATTCTTCTTATAGGCATGTAATGAGGTCCTGGACTGTTGTGAGGCGGATATCCCTTGACTTCACCCGACCCTCCAGTTCATCCCACAGATGTTCAGTGGGGTTGAGATCAGGGCCCTGTGGAGACCAGTCAGGTGTGGCTACGTTCGTATCCACAAACCACGCGTTTACAGTACCAGCCTTATGATATGATGCATTGACTTGTTTAAATGGACAATCGTCTTTTCCGTAGAAATGCCACAAAGTAGGAAGCATTGCATTGTCCAGAATGGTCACTGTTCGTAGCACTACAAACAGAGGTCGAGGCTAAACCAGAAAAAAAAAAAACAGGACCATTCCATCACTGAGAAACCGCCACCTCCGAATTTCATCGTTGGGGTTACGCACTCTGCTAAGAGACGTTCACTGGCATCCGCCACATCCATTCATCTGCTCCATAACACAGCTTTCCAAACTTCCACGTCCACTGTGCACGCTGTTTTCATCATTGAATACGCCGTTGGTTCCGGCAATCTGCGACTTGTACATTGCGATCCTATCATGGAAACAAATGGTGTGAGCCTCAGTTGTGAATGTTTTTATGCGAATTCGTGTGGCAGTCGATGTCAAGAACTCCACGTTCAACGTGTCGGCCGAAGAATGGCGATTTTCACACATTATCCTTCGGTGAGTGTGGTAGGTCGTTCACTGAGGGTAGCACTTACAATAGACTTCCATCTCAGTATGGTATCACAGATTGTTGACCGAGGATGGCCCAATTTATGAACAATTTGCCCAACAGATAGGCCTGTAACATAGCATCCTATCACAATACCTGTTTCTAACTCTGTCAGTTTTCTTTCGCAGCCATTTTACCCGGATACAATTGCACAGACTTGGGAGCATCACATTCCTCCAATTTAACATTTTTTTGCAGTTGGTTGGCAAAAAGGAGTTGACATACGAAAGAATCTGACACGCTATCATTCTTAACAGATCCTTTTATTTTGCGACCGATGAAGTCGCATGGTTATCTGCAAACACTGTTTGTCAATAGCCATTTTTCACATTACAGCAGAGCACTAATTTGTTATCATCAGCATGCTAGCCAAACAATTTCTTTAATTTTATCCGACAGGAATTTCAATTATAAACAGTTGTAATAAATAGCACGTATGGAAATGAATGTAGAGAATCCTAAATACGACGATTTTTGCAATATCATTGAGGCATATCGAACGTCAGTCATCAACACATTAACTGAACTAAAGTCACTGACGTTATTATTCATATGACATAGATGAGATAATAATGAATTTTTCTTATTATTTAATACCATAATTGAGCACCAAAATCTTAATTCTACAGCCATAAGTTATGGGTGCGACCCAACAGTATTAAATTATAATAGAATTCATGATTTTTTTTATTATTATTCTGTCGGAATATTTTCATATATTTTAAACTTGGTCTAATAAGATCTAAATACAACTCAAATGCGAAACTCATTCGTTATATGAACGTTATATTGAAAATCCTGTAAACATGGTTGTGGTTTCTCAGCGGGTGATAAACTTCGTATTGTTTTTCAATATTTTACGGTTGTTCCGAACACGAATGTCGGTTTCAAGTTGAGGAGAAAGAAGAAACTTGTTAACACTGGATTTGAAAACCTGTAATTTGAGCTTTACAGGAGATAAATAAAAATAAACATAACCGTCTAAAGACCATAAAAACATAACCGTCTTAAGTTCGATTCTCGTCGCGACGGGAGGAATCTTTATCTGGTCGATTTCAATCGATGGTGAGTTAGCCGATCTCATACGGCGGTAGCAGGGTTTTTTCTCCCGGAAACTCGGTTTTTCATCCCGCATACATACAAATCGGCCCTTCAGAACACACGCAATTTACAGACAAAAATTACTAGTTGTGGTGTTGGAGGTGGGCGGTAGATGGCGTTGATTCGTAGTAGAGGTAAGGTGTAGAGATAGTTGAAGATGTCCTCCCACGATGAGTCCTCTGACTCCTTGGAGGTATCAGGAATAATAATAATAATAATAATAATAAAGACAATCGCAAATATTCAGGACTAAAGTGAGATTCAAATCTAACTCTTATTGGTTGGAGAGATGAAGCACTATCCAATCGACCAATCAGGGTAACGGTTTTGTCATAACGTTTAACCTTGTAAACCCTAAGGTGAGAGTTTTTTGAATAATTTTAACATCTGATAATAATATTTTTCTATATATGCTTAAAAATATTATTCATCCAAAATAATATATCTCATGTAAAATTTCATAAGATTTAAGTAACTCAATATCTAATAAAAAAAACACCAAATATTCTTCTACATAATAAATTTACAAATGGACTTAATATTTTGTTAATAATTTACGGTGTCTGTTTAATAATATATTTATTTACGGTGACCGATTATGAATGCAGTCTGTAAGTGTATTTAAAACGCTAAAAAGAAGGCAGTTTAAT